>NW_015505825.1:479074-508347 GCF_001515645.1 Sinocyclocheilus grahami
CGCGCCGTCTCTCGCTCTCGCGCTGTCTCTGTCTCTCGCTCGCTCTCGCGCTCGCGCGCGCGTGCACACACACGATGCACAAAAGTCAGAGCTACCTCCTCTCCTAGGTTCACGAAACGGTCGTCTATAAAATGCATTGCTGTTCTGTTGTAAGTAATCTTAAAGATTCCTAAATGCATCTACTTCTGGAAGGCCAAATAAAGTGCTTTTGCTTTCGTCTAGAAACACACAGCGTCTCCCTGACATGCTGCTTCAACACTAACTGCGGTTACTGAAACCACGCCTTCTTTCTTTGCGTGAACATTTGAGCGGCATTACGCAAATGTTTCCACATAGTGAGGTAGATATGTGGGGGCGTGTTAGAACGAGACGTTTTAGGGGAGCGTGGCAGAGTCTTAACTTTGATAAATAATATCTCTTTGGTTTTGAGACTTTAGTCTTTGCAACTTCAGGGATCTTATCTATGCACAATCAGCTTGTAACGCTCCAAAGAGAAAGCAAAACTTGAAATCGCATTATATGACCCCTTTAAGACTGCAATTTGTTCCCAGGTTCTGGACTGATGGTCCAGTGTGGATGAACAGATAAGTACGAAATGATTCGCTAACAGGGTTCACTTCTATAGCAGGCTGTAATTACTAATCATTGCATGCGTTGTAATGCTAAGAAAGTTCAAAGAGTCCAATTAAACAAGTAGCGTAAAGCTTCACTTATTCTATAACTGCGATATCACTGGCTTTGACGCTGGCACATTCTGCTTCTAGCAGTCCGGTGATAAATTGAGGGTGGCTGTTATATTGTGCTCTGTGTCCGAGTTAGTTTTGGTGGTCCCACCCATAAGAGTAACGTTGACCAAAACAAGAAGTTTTCTTAAAACATAGACGTAAACCTACTTTTATTAAAGGAGATCTGTAGCATTAATCTTACTTTCTAAATCTGCGAATTCAGAATTTGGCTTTTCTTGTTCAGTCTGTTTTTATGCTTTACACTTGTGGCAAAAACCAAAAGTGCATGCTCATGCATCAAATGCTAATATGCGGTTTCTGTTTCTTTCAGGAAGACAATGGCATGCCAGTTCATTTGAAGGGAGGCACTACAGATGCTCTCTTGTACAGGGCAACGATGGCGCTTACTGTCTTTGGTAAGCTATAGATATGTGGCTGGCCATTATATTATTTATGCTTAATCTGCTTTTCATTTTATTTATCTGGTATCCCATTTAAATGAGATTACAATCAGTGTGGTTCATGATAGCGTAATGATTAATAACTTCAGTAAATAAATAATATTACATTAATAGGGCCCAATGAAATCAATTAGATTTTCCCCCTAAATTCTATGTTTTCCTTTTCCTGAATTCAGTTTAATAATCAAAACCATGCCTAATCAACTGAATGTATTATTACTATTATTATTATTAATTTTTTTTTAAGAAAATCTGCTTGAAATTATCAAAAACTGTGGTAATCAAATGAAGGCATAAAATATGAACAATTTATTTAATCTTTTATTTTTATTTTATAATTAAATTGATCAATTCCTTTTATTATTGGCAAAGAATAAACAAAAAAACATGAAAGTAAAATTCATATTCCTTAAAGTTACTATTATAATTTTCTTATTGCTATAGTTATTATTGAAGAATGTTTTTGTGGGTCCTGCTATACAACAAAAAAGAAACCCTTCAAAAGTAGTTTTTTGAAAAATATGTATTTAATCCTGTATTCAGCTGTACTGTTAGTTCATATAGTTTGCAACTGTATTTGTATTAGGTGTGTATTAGGTATCAAACTATGTAAATATTTCTATTAATAGCATTACAGTTACTTATAGTTACTCATATCAGGGAATTTTTCTGAGGATCCCAGTCATTTTAATTTAGGTTAAATGTCTTTAAGGGTGTTCAAAGGCACTGTCATATTGCTTAGTACTTCCTATCCTTTTAAGTGTAAAAATGTAGTGAATATGTACTACTTTGGCTCTGTAAACAGCACTTTTATTGTCCCACTTCTTCTCTCCGCAGGGTGCGGTTATGTGCTGTATGCATTAATCGATGCAGCGCTGCCCAAGAAGAAGGATTGAACATGCCCCTCTATTCATGTGTCTGAGTTGTAAAGATCTCTAATCCTCACAATTAGATGTCCTGTCATTTATTTTCATTACATTGGATGAATATTTATTGATTGTACTGTAAAGCGCAATCATTATGTAATAAAACGTTCCACTGGCAGTCAGTGTTTGAAGATTTCTTCTCAATTGTATTTTCACAAAATTTCATTAGATTTAAAGTTACGATGCAGCGGAAGTAGTGACAGATCTTCTGTCCTGTGATGTGCATCCGAGTGAAGCGGATTATCGGAAAAGAAAAGATATAGGACGGGACTTTGGTTCTATGCATTGGTTGTTGATTGGATGTTGATATGTGGGCGTGGCACTCAAAAAGCAGGCGAATGAACATGAGCTTGCAGGCTTATGCATCACCAAAACATGTCTGTTGTTTTTAATCTACGGTTAAAATACAAACTCTCAATTTTGACTTTTTTTCTCAGAATTGCGTGATACAAACTCACAATTCTGACTGTTTTTTTCTCTGAATTGTAAGATATAAACTCGCAATTCTGAGAACATATCAGTCTTTTCCCCCCCTCAAAGTTGTACTTTAACTCACAATTGTGAGTTTATATTTCACAATTCTGAGAAAAAGGTCAGAATTGCGAGATATAAACTCGCAATTGCGAGAAAAAGTCAGAATTGTGAGAAAAAAAGTCAGAATTGCGAGAAAGTCAGAATTGTGAGTTTTTATCTCGCAATTGCAAGTTTATATCTCACAATTCTGAGAAAAAAAGTCGCAATTACCTTTTTTTTGTTTTTCAGTGGCGGAAACGGGCTTCCATAGATTAAACATTACAAGTGCAAAAAAAGAAATGTAAACATGTTCATGAAGAATTCACAATAAGATCTATTACTGCATTTAGAAATTTAATGCCGACTTTAAAAATACAAGCAGTGTTGGGGGTAACGCATTACAAGTAACGCAAGTTACGTAATCAGATTACTTTTTTCAAGTAACTAGTAAAGTAACGCATTACTTTTTAATTTACAAGAGAATATCGGAGTTACTTTTTCAAATAAGTTTTTTTTTTTCAATTTATTGACTGACAGCTCTCCTGTCCCCATGTTGAGAGAAATTGTAAGATGCTACTGTAGTTCTAAAATAAATATGAATATGCATTCATTCATCTCACTCACAAAAAAAAAAAAACGGATTCAGTATTCCTCAAAATGAATAAAAATAATGCAACTCAGAATATGATGCAAACCTGCAATAATTAAATGTTAAACAACACAAAGATACTTTATGTATTTAATCCCATTCTATTTGCTTCTGAGCTTCGATGATCCAGTTCAACCGTACTAATAAGCACAAATTACTCTAGACGAACATTTGTGTGTTTGTTTATTGCTGAAGGGTGTTAAATGTCTTCTTCTGCATTCTACTGTACTTTCCCTTCAGCCTGAGGCGCATTCATTTCACTTTTGGTGTGAAAAGGCTTTTATATTTGCCAAAACTATAACTTTTTTTTATTTTAAAAACAAGCAAGCAAGCCCTGTCCAGATTATAAAAGTAACGCAAAAGTAACGTAACACATTACTTTCCATAAAAAGTAACTAAGTAACATAATTAGTTACTTTTTTTATGGAGTAACGCAATATTGTAATGCATTACTTTTAAAAGTAACTTTCCCCAACACTGAATACAAGTACATTAAAACCCATCTCATCTTGATCACATTCTCCTTTTTTTCTTTCGCTAAGAAACTTGATAAGACGCTGTGTATATGAACTTAGTATGGTGGATAATTGTTCAGCTATGCTATGAAGTGTATGATAATTATGTTAAGAATATACTAATAGTATGATTTCCAACAATGCTCTTCTTTTTATGATGAATAGGCTAAATCTTTCTTAGTAGTGAACGCATTTCAAAATAAGTTAAAAGTAATGACTTTTTAGCTCTAGGTATAGTAATTATGCGAAAGGCTGATCTGCACTGAAAAAAAAAAAGTCGCTGGAACAATTTTCCCTCAGACATTGCTAGTAAAAGTCACAAACAGTTGGTGGTTGCCATTGACTTCCATAGCAGGACAAAACAATGCTATGGAAGTCAATGGCAACCACCAATTCTTTGATTACCAGCAATCTTCAAAATATCTCCTTTTGTGTTCAACATAAGAAAGCAACTCATACAAGTTTGGAACGACATGAGGGTGAGTAAATGATGACAGCATTTTCATTTTTGGGAGAACTGTCCCTTTAACACGACTGTCTAACCAACAGTAGCCCATGGTAAGCGACTCCCCTACCATAAAAATATCGACTTTTTCCCTTTTCAAGAAGGCTATGTCTAAACACGAGGATTTAATACAGTTTTTGTGAGGTAGCTGAATTTTACGTAAAAAGTAGCCTACATTTCACCAATAAGTATATTTCATTCATTCTAATCATTTTTCGAGTTAGTAATGTTGCCCATCTTTTCTAAGCACGATCTGAGGCAGCCTATTAAAACTGAATACCCCAGCACATCTGCATCTGGATTCTTCTGAAGTAGCCTAGTCCCGTATCTCTGATTTAAAAGAGGGGGCTCCATTCTTGAGGAATTTCGTAAGGGAGTAAAGTTGGGAGCAACCCCCTATTTAGTGTCAGGTTGAGCTCAGATTCCTCCCATTCTCCCAGAGGCTTCCCTCACTGCTGGAGGAGCGGGACGAGGCTCTCAGTCCAGCTGTGATCCTGACGGACGAGTACAGGTCTGAATATGACTTCTTTACTGCTTTGGAGTTATTTAGATTTGTACGGAATTGGTCAAATAACGCGTTATTTAACGTTAAACATTACGAATGTTACGAAAGGTGATTTATGTGACATTTAGAGGATTTAATCACAATTTTGTAATTCATTAATGCATGTTTTTTTTTTTTTTTTAAAGCTCTGCCACGTCTTTTTTTTTTTTTTATATATTAAAATTTGGGTAAAACGAGCTTTTAAATGTTTAGCAGAAATTATTCTGAGATGGGCTAATTGTTGATTTAGGTTTAGGTCTATAGCCTATTAATCAGAGGAATGGTTGTGCATTTTCACTGCGCTTGTGTCAAGCTCCACGTGGAGGCGCTCGTGAGCCGTCAATTCTACACATTAGTTCTGTCATCTAACTGAAAGGGAATAAGCCGAGAGTTCTGTCATCTAATTGCCATTTACATGTTTAGGTGTTAAAATGATTCACACTTATTTAGTACAAAATTAAACTAAGCACACCATGAATGCATTGGTATAATTCTGCTATTATTTAAAGTAAAGTAGGCATACTACACTCTAAAAAATGCTGGGTTAAATACAACACAGTGCTGGGTAAAATAGGGACAAACCCAGCAATTGGATTGTTTTTGACCCAGCGGTTGGGTTACTACCCAGAAGGTTGGGTTAAACATGTAACCCAACCGCTGGGTCAAAACAACCCAATTGCTGGGTTTGTCCCTATTTTACCCAGCACTGGGTTGTATTTAACCCAGCATTTTTTTAGAGTGCATGCAATGACTGTAGATATAACGATGCATTATTTTTTTTTCTCTCTTTGTAGATTAATTAATGAGCTGCTGACTGTGTCTGTGTAAACATGAAGATCAGGCTGTGTTTGGCTGCCGCTGCACTCTTTACTATATTACTGAATTCAGTAGAGGCTCAAGGTATAGTCCATGCTGTCTGTCTCTCTTCCGTTTTAAAACATTTACAGTGAAATATGATTTTGTTCATTAATTGGATGCAGAGCATCCATTGCTAACTTGTTGAATATCTTATATTAAACTGTATTACTACTTCTTATAAATCAACTTTGGCCTGTATGATGAACTTCTATATAGTTATTTATAGCTTATACATTTCTAGAAATAGTTCTAATAAGCTATTAAATGAAAATGATGTGCTCTGTTTGTTTAAAAATGTTACTCGCACAATGTTGTCTGTGATTCCAGTCTACATAGAGGCGTGTGCTTCTACACACACACAGAGAGAGAATTACAAAAGTAAAAGCTATTTATACTTAATATGTTTAGTATGAAAAACAGTCACAATCTGCCATTTGTTGCGAGGCATGCCTCAGCAGTTCTGCAGATATGCAGCATGAAACAAGCAGTCTGGGATGGTCATCACCTCCTCTATGAGTCAGTTATTGCCCAATGAATTACCATTAGCGCTGGTTAATTACAGGAGCTGAAATGAAAACATTGTTACAAAAGCATCATTATTAAATGTCAGAAAAAGGTTAAACTGCAGACTTTTGCAGTAAGTTCTTGCAGAGACATAAGTATCTTAAGTCAAACTCTAATGTACATTTATCAAGAGTCAGAACACATGCAAACAAAATCACTAAATTGTATTGCACTGTGTAGCTGGATCAGGGTTGCCAGATCCCAGACATTTTTTCAGCTCAAACCCCACCCAGAAGGAATGAAATCTAGCCTATTTTTTCCCCACATCCAATCACAGTCGACAGCTGCTGGATTCCCATAAAAATGCTTAAAATAAACTTGATTTTATTTATACTTTATGTATGTAGTATATGCATACATTTGTATTTTATACCTCTTAGGTTACTGAATCTGAATAGGTACTTGGATTTTATCATTTTTACACACTTTGCATGACAAATAGTTTAAAATGTGTTATATAAATATGAGTAACACTGTAACAACATGTGATACACTGACATAACTATCCATATATAAGCTGGGTTTTTTTTGCTATGAAATGCACATTGTCCTTAGTTCTTTTACACAGTTCTTCATGCATGAAATTAAATCTTTGATATTTTCCGATCTCATCTATCATCAAAACAACCTTGGCAACACTGAGCTGGATACACACATACAATGAAATATAAAAATACTTTTAATAAAAACATATGCACTTTATGCTTAGCTATAAATGGGTTCCAGAAGTAAAATGGATAAGTGTTTTCTACCGCATGATTTTAAGTTGTTTTAGTTCAAAACGGATCTGTAATTAAAGTCACCACCAAACAGCATCAGTTTAGCCCTCCGACAGCTGTCTCGAGCGAAAGTGATGTGAGAACGTGAGGATGAAGTTTGATTCAACTGGAAAACCAAATGGAAACATTCGGGGATTTTTTGCGCGTGCTGTAACAGAATGGAAAGATGTAACATGAGAGGGCTGAATTAGTTCTCAGACAGCACAAAGACAAAGAGCCTTTTTAGGTTTCCTGCAGCCGCTCACGAAAACGCTGAGTTGCAGTCCATATGGAAAGTTAATATGCAGTAATGTTTAATGTCAGCACATGTTGTGGAATTACATTGGCATCTGCTCGGCTTCTCCGGGAGACTCCAACCCTCTTTTCCGAACTGCCTGGCAATGGCGCTAGCCAGAAAGAATGCCTGACTGGCTGGAGGTTATTGACATGGGGCAGACCTTCTCTCCGCGGGATGAGAGAAGTGCTCTCCTGACGGGCCTCCTCATCCTGAAGTTTCCAGAAACTCAACACGAGCCGACGTTTGTGTCACTTTCGTTATGAAACTGTCAACAGAGTCAACAAAGTTCCATTATTATAACAGTTGCCAAGCCGGTATTAAAGCTCAATGGTAAGGTAGCGTTTCAGACATCGTTTATGCGCGCTGGTGCCGTGACACAAGATGCCTCATCTGTGAATCGTGAAGACTCATGGGTTCGGCCTGTTCGGACACATGAAGGGAATCGGCCCAGACCGTTTGAGTTTGGCGCGTCAGGTTGGTGAGCATTCTTTCTCCAGCAGGTCGTGTTGTCTGTCGTTTTCCTGGTGTGCTTCCTCCACCGTTTATTTTAAAATGATATTCTGCTGCTCTGGCCACTTCTTTCCACCCAAAACTATTTTCCGATCTCATCTATCATCAAAACAACCTTGGCAACACTGAGCTGGATACACACATACAATGAAATATAAAAATACTTTTAATAAAAACATATGCACTTTATGCTTAGCTATAAATGGGTTCCAGAAGTAAAATGGATAAGTGTTTTCTACCGCATGATTTGAAGTTGTTTTAGTTCAAAACGGATCTGTAATTAAAGTCACCACCAAACAGCATCAGTTTAGCCCTCCGACAGCTGTCTCGAGCGAAAGTGATGTGAGAACGTGAGGATGAAGTTTGATTCAACTGGAAAACCAAATGGAAACATTCGGGGGTTTTTTGCGCGTGCTGTAACAGAATGGAAAGATGTAACATGAGAGGGCTGAATTAGTTCTCAGACAGCACAAAGACAAAGAGCCTTTTTAGGTTTCCTGCAGCCGCTCACGAAAACGCTGAGTTGCAGTCCATATGGAAAGTTAATATGCAGTAATGTTTAATGTCAGCACATGTTGTGGAATTACATTGGCATCTGCTCGGCTTCTCCGGGAGACTCCAACCCTCTTTTCCGAACTGCCTGGCAATGGCGCTAGCCAGAAAGAATGCCTGACTGGCTGGAGGTTATTGACATGGGGCAGACCTTCTCTCCGCGGGATGAGAGAAGTGCTCTCCTGACGGGCCTCCTCATCCTGAAGTTTCCAGAAACTCAACACGAGCCGACGTTTGTGTCACTTTCGTTATGAAACTGTCAACAGAGTCAACAAAGTTCCATTATTATAACAGTTGCCAAGCCGGTATTAAAGCTCAATGGTAAGGTAGCGTTTCAGACATCGTTTATGCGCGCTGGTGCCGTGACACAAGATGCCTCATCTGTGAATCGTGAAGACTCATGGGTTCGGCCTGTTCGGACACATGAAGGGAATCGGCTCAGACCGTTTGAGTTTGGCGCGTCAGGTTGGTGAGCATTCTTTCTCCAGCAGGTCGTGTTGTCTGTCGTTTTCCTGGTGTGCTTCCTCCACCGTTTATTTTAAAATGATATTCTGCTGCTCTGGCCACTTCTTTCCACCCAAAACTTTCCTTTTTTTCCTTTGCGCATGTGACGTTTTGCCACGTCCTCATTATTCAGCTGGCCGTCAAGAAGAATTAAGAACAGTAGTGCATGGAAAAGTCTGTACAGCGAAGATCTGCTCTTATAGATGATCATAAATCTATAGCAGACACTGTGGATCTTCATCGCCTTTTCGATGAAGACTAGTAATAAATGTACTAGTTTACAGAACTCTACAATGCATTCTTAAAAATAAAGGTTCCAATTAGAACCAAATCATGTTCTAGTGCTTAAAACTGTAAAATACTGAGCCAAAAAAACCCTAAAAACCTATAATGTACTGGAACATCAAGAACTTTTTTAATCTCCAAAGAACGACAAAGTTTCATTTTTAAGTGTTCTGAAAATAAAGGTTCTTTATTGGCATTGATGATTCCATGAAGAACCTTTAACATCCATGGAAACAAAAGGTTCTTACAATAATTGTGTAAAAGAGGTTCTTCACATTAAGGACAAAAAATGTTCACTGAAAGGTTCTTTGGGGAACTAAAATGGTTCTTCTATGGCCATTTAGGAACCCTTATATTTAAGAATGTGCACTCTAAAAAATGCTGGGTTAAAAACAACCCAGTGCTGGGTAAAATAGGGACAAACCCAGCAATTGGGTTGTTTTGACCCAGCGGTTGGGTTACTACCCAGAAGGTTGGGTTAAACATTTAACCCAACCGCTGGGTCAAAACATCCCAATTGCTGGGTTTGTCCCTATTTTACCCAGCACTGGGTTGTATTTAACACAGCATTTTTTAGAGTGTGATATTGCAAGCTGCACTCTAAATATACTAATTCTTTTCTGTAATACTCAGCATGTTTAACATCACCTGTCGTTTGCATTTTGGATGACATCGCCTGTTTTTCCTATGCATTCAAGACATTATTCGGACAGCAGAGATTTACATCAGTCATCAGCATTCATGCATGCAGATGTAACATGGATGTGGAGTACGTAAGTGGACATCTCATTGCCTTAGATCACCACCTACTGAGATGAGATCCACGACGGTTTGATGTAGATTGCATGTCAATAATGTCTATGACAGAATATCATTTTGAAATACATTTGTTGTGTTGTCCTTTGTGTACATGGAAACAGTGTAAAAAGTTGTTCCCCCATGTACATGTGCATGACACTTTGACAACCAGACGAATGCGGATCGAGTGTCGTCTTGTCACGTACATCTTCTGTTTGAAAAGGAACTACACAAAAGTCTGTCACGACGAGCTGTGTATTCTTTTTTTGAGATTTGCAATGGATACGTGCCTTCAGTAAAACCTGTTAGTACTCAAGCCTTGTTGGAATATATGTATATATACAAAGTGTATATATAACATATATGTATTTTTCTCTACTCCGGACAGAGCCATCTGGACATCTTTGACATCTCGAAAACTTGATTCCATTGTATAATCAATATTTTTGGGAATGGGAACAATGTCTTGATATGATTTATTTTTGTCACCAGAGTTCCAGTGAACAGGCATGCATTGTATTGATTGCATTCAGCATGTATTGGATGGTTTGTCGACGACATTTTATTTGTGATAGCTCTTCTCTGCTTGAGCTGCAGACCATGAGATTCCAGGTTTTGCAACTCAAGAAAAGGCCATTTGAACCGAAATGGCTTCCGTCACTCTCTTATGTCGTGTTTTGTCACCTTTACTGTTGGTTCTGTTTGTCTCGCCCAACAATAAATGACTAAACTTCAGTCCTGAAGTGTTTGTCGTTGGGGTTGTTGAAAATCATCTAATGTTTTTTCTTCAAAATGTATTATTACTTCAAATATTGCAGTTTCTCGGGATCTTGACTCTGTTAACCCTTTGTTTGCAGTGGAGCCTCCTTCAGACTTGAAATTTAAAATCTTAAATGAAAACACAGTGCATATGTCATGGAGGAGGCCTTCGTCTCAGATACAGGGCTACAGAATACAAGTCATATCAGATACAGGTGCGTGATGTCAACATCTGCATGTTTTTTATTGATCCGCTTTGAGTAGCTTCTCTTCTGACTTGATATGTCATTATCTGTTCCAGATTATTTGAAAGATTTCAGTCTTCCTGTCTCGGCCACAAACACACCAATCACGGATTTAACTCCAGATGTAGACTATTCAGTGTCTATCAATTCATATGATGGTGCGGAAGAAAGTATCCCTATCCTTGGACAAATAACAAGTAAGTGCACACCAGATATCCTCAATGTCTTTTTCTTATTAGTTTTGGATTTTAAAACAAGCAACTGTTGGTATTGCATACATGCATGGTAAGGAATTTGCTCATGTGTTCAATTTTGGCTTGAAACTTGAGTGATATTTCAGGTCATGTGGCTTATAGAATAAAGAAGAGGAAAAAACGTTTAAAACCTGCTTTTAAATGCCAGAAAAGTTTACATTTAATATCTTAAAAAGGTAATTTGGTAACTTGAGTCATGTCTAGAGACCAAAATATAATAGAGAGTTAGGAGTGGACTCCTTTGACTTAAGCCGTAATGGAACAACCCATAACACCCTAGGCATCACATAGCAATGGACAAAAAACATTCAGAATACTGCAGCAATACTCTTTCAAGCCCTCACAACACACTAATTGTTTTGAAGCACCATTCACATTTTCTTCAAAAAATGTACAAATCCAGTTTAGTTCGAGATCTTCTGAGCAAATTTACAATAAACGAGGTGTTGATTATTCGTTTTGATAAATCTGTTTGCCAAAAGAAAATGTGAGCTTCCAAGACACAGACCTAACTTCTTCTGCTCTTACAGTTCAATCCAGCAACACAAGTGGAACAAAGAGTCCACCGTTAGAGGCTGTCAGTGAGTATATTCAATCAAACCATTTCTTCATCATTCCAGATGTTAGTTTCCTTGCTTCTTATCACCTATGAAATGGAATTTTATATGCAGAGTATTAGATCACATTTTTCCTCTAAACTTCAACCGCTGTAGACTTGTTACTGCTCGCAAAAAGAAAGATTGCTCAAGGCTGTGGTTGGCAGTGTAAAAATTGCCTCTAATTAAAAGCATTAAAATAGAATCAGAGCTCATAAAACACTTTGCTTTGTACTGTTAGAAGTGGCTGGTATAACGCAGAGAGGGGCTCAGAGACTTTTTCTAGCCTCACTCATTGACTCTCACACACTCAGACATCACAACTGGTGGAAAGGATTACGGTCCTGACCCAATTCCACTTCTTGTGAGTCCAAATCGAGAGTACCGGTGCCAAAACAAATCCAATTGAAATTCCAGAAAACCTGTTCTCAAGATGGACATTTCACAGTAAAGTTTTGGAGTCGTGTCTAAAGAAACAGAAATAAGCTTATTGAAAGTTTCCATTTGCTTCGGAAGCATCATTTTTGTTGGGAAATGTTAAAGGAAACAGACAGAGGACATGACTTTTTAGGAGTCATTAATAATTGTGTAAGTGTAGTTGCAAAATAAACTAAACAACAAAAATGTTTGTCCATTAATGTGTCAAATAAGTCAAATGTGTGACAAAGACAAAGAGTGTGGTAGATCTATAGTAGACTCTTATATGGCTTTCTCTCATGCCTCTTCATTTCCTCGTCATGCAGAGTGTTCAGTGAGTGCTATCGCGGATCTGGTTTTCCTGGTGGATGGCTCTTGGAGCGTGGGAAGAGAAAACTTTAAATTCATCCGGAGTTTCATTGGGGCCATGGCGGGAGCTTTTGACATTGGAGAGGATAAGACCAGAGTGGCTGTGGTGCAGTACAGCTCAGATACCAGGACAGAGTTCAACCTGAACCAGTATTACAGGCGGCCTGATGTCCTGCGAGCCATTAAAAATCTGCCCTACAAGGGTGGTAACACCATGACAGGTGTGTAAAAGATTTACGATTTGCCATACCATTATTTGGCTGATTAGGACTTGGTTCTGTATCAGCAGCTGTGTTGGTCCTGGAACAACCCTAGTCAACATTAATCATCCAATCAGAGTTTGGGGATTGTTGGTGAAAGGGATTGGGTTTGGCTTGGAGTGTGAACAATATTCTTGTCAATCTATCATGTGGTAACACATAGGCGATATTGGAACGACCTACTAGGTTTAAAAATAAATCATTACCTGAATAAACTTAAAAAAGAGTCATAAACAGCTGAATAAATATTCATATTTCGACACAAATTCTTCCAAAAGAATCACTTAAAAGAGTTTGAAATCTTCGGTTACAATTTATTTTTAAGGTGTCCTTGTTACTGTGTAATTATACATTTAAGTACTGAGTAATATTAATTAACTACATGTGCTTACTATATGGTTAGTGTTTCTTGCATGTAATTATGCGTAATTTATTGTTATTTTAATAGTAAGTACATGTAACATGTAACAAGGACACCTTAAAATAATGTGTTACTAAATCTTCCTTCGACATGAATTAATTTGTACCGGTTTCTTACATGCATCCATCAACCAGGTGATGCAATGGACTATCTGGTGAAAAACACTTTCACTGTGGCGGCTGGAGCCAGGAAAGGCTTTCCAAAAGTAGCCATGATCATCACGGATGGAAAGTCACAAGACCCAGTAGGGGAGTATGCAGAACGCCTGAGGAACATTGGAGTAGAGATCTTTGTCCTGGGTATGTACAGTATACATCTATTGGACATGCATCCAAAACTGCATGGAACACTTTTTCAAGCCGCGTTTGTCTTCAGGTATCAAAGGAGCAGATGAGGATGAGTTAAAGGAGATAGCCTCCACTCCCCACAGCAAGCATATCTATAATGTCCCAAACTTCGACATGATCAATCAGGTGCAGAAGGAGCTCATCACGCAGGTGTGCTCTGGTGTGGAGGAGCAGCTAAATTTGCTTGCAAGCGGAGAGGAAGGTACTGGCCATGCATCGTAAACTCACAGAGAATTGACCAGTTAATGGAAGATCTATGAATCATAAATATTTATCCTTTTTTACCCCAGTTGTTGAACCAGCTTCAGACCTCAGAGTAACTGACGTCTCCTCCAAATCCATGAGAATTAGGTGGGCTTCGTCTCCTGGTGACATCACAGGCTATAAGCTGCAGGTCTTCCCCATGATTGCTGGCGCCAAGAAGCAGGAGCTCTACACAGGGCCCACATTCACCGTGGCCAACGTCAGAGACCTGTCTCCTGAGACAGAGTATGAGATCAGTCTGTTTGCCCTCAAAGGTCTGACTCCTAGTAAGCCACAAGTTGTCAACGAGAAAACACAGCCTGTGAAGGTGTCTACAGGTAAGATGCTAACAACTACTTTCATTAATGCTTCCAAGGCCCTGTTTACACCTGGTATTAAGATGCGTTTTGGTCGATCGGGTAACAACTATCGGGTAACATTTGGTGTTTTAATCTATCACTTTTCTCCACGTTTTTCCGGGGTTTAGGATGACCCAGGGTTAACAATTTCAAGTGTGAAAAGCAATCCAATCTAATACGTTTTCGACTACCTTTGGACAAAACTACAACTGGACAAGCTGAAAAGGTTTTACACCCAGTTCATACCTGTATTAAGTGTTGTCCACTTGTGATTGGATCGACCAAAACATGTCTTAATGGTGTAAACAAGCCCCAAGTATTCAACAACGGTACACTAAGTTTGAGCACAGAGAAGTGTGAAAGAGATCTGAGCACTACAATTCCTTGAACTGTGTTGATCAAGGATGCAACTGTTCATGGATCACCTTCTTGTGGGGACTGAATTTACAACATTTGAGTTGCCAGTCCGGATCTTTAGTCATCCTATTATAGGCTGGAATATACTACATGGCTTTTTAAATCGGAACTAGTGTTGGGTCCTCCAGACTGTAAACCGTAGCAAAAATCATGGCAAAAGTTGTGTAGTGTACTCCAGCCTTAAATCTCACAGATCTACCCTATTCATAGTTTATCTATATACTGGTACTTTTTGACCTGCTTACCCTCAAAATGCAAATATAATTTCCCGACAGACAGGTTGTGAAGTCTTGTGTTTTGTTGCCTATAGAGTGCTCCCAAGAGGTCGAGGTCCAAGCTGATATTGTCCTCCTGGTCGATGGCTCTTACAGTATAGGACTGGCTAACTTTGCTAAAGTTAGAGCCTTCCTTGAAGTGCTCGTCAATTCTTTTGACATCGGACCCAACAAAGTGCAGATCAGCTTGGTTCAGTACAGCCGGGATCCTCACACTGAGTTTGCCCTGAACAAGCACGATGACAATGCAGCTGTGCTCAATGCAGTCCGCACCTTCCCCTACCGTGGAGGCTCCACCAACACTGGCAAAGCCATGACCTACGTAAGGGAAAAGATCTTCATTCCAGCCCGTGGCGCTCGTGATAACGTGCCCCGAGTCATGGTGCTCATCACAGATGGCAAATCCTCGGATTCTTTTAAAATCCCTGCCAACAAACTAAGGGAAGCAGACGTGGAGATTTTTGCCGTGGGAGTCAAGGACGCCGTGCGCTCCGAGTTGGAGGCGATTGCCAACGTTCCTGCTGATAACCATGTGTTTGAGGTGGAAGACTTTGATTCTTTTCAGCGGATCTCCAAGGAACTAACCACATCCATCTGCCTAAGAATTGAGCAGGAGCTCCATAACATCAAGAAAAGAAGTACGTGCCAACTTCGACTACATTCGCTTACCATGATTTACAAGTAGGACAGGTTGCTGGATCAACAGCCTTGATGGACCTGGAATAACAGTCTTATCAACCAATAACATTTTAGGAATGAAAAAAAGAATTACGGTTAGGGCTGGGGTTAGGGATTTGAACAACAATCTTATCAGCCTATCTATTCCCTCTGATAAGCAGTTTATTCTGGGTAGTTAGTTAAGGATAGGGTTCAGACTATGTTTGTTTGATGGGAATGTTGTTCCAGGATCAACAAAAGATCCACGAACACACCCTGCTTGGGACAGTCACCAGTACGGTTTCATAATACAAATACTAGGAAACATCTGTTGAGGGCATATTAGATATAATAAACATCATGAACAATAAATAAGCAACATCATCATAATCAATACTAAATTGCTGTTATACACCACATATTTCAGTTTTTTATTGTGTTAAAGGGACAGTTCACCCAAAAAATTAAAATTCTGTCATCATCTACTCATCCTTAAGTTGTTCCAAACCTGCATGAGTTTATTTGTTCTGTTGAACACAAAACAAGATATTTTGAAGAATATATGCGTAACCAAACAGTAGTATTTTCCCCATACTATGGAAGTCAATGGGGATTGTCAACTTTTTTTCTTTTCTTTGGTCACACTTTATTTTTAGGTCCAATTCTCGCTATTAACAAACCATTAACTATGGCTTTGCCTCAATAAACTACACATTTTCTGCTTCTTAATAGTTGTTAAGTTTAGGTATTTGGTAGGATTAGGGATGTAGAATATGGTCATGCAGAATATGTGCTTCATAAGTACTAATAAATGTACAAAGTACAATATGTTATTAATAGGCATGCTAATAAGCAACTATTTAATAGTTGTACAAAGTACAATATGTTATTAATAGGCATGCTAATAAGCAACTATTTAATAGTGAGAATTGGTCCCTGTACTGAAGTGTACCCTGTACATTTTTTTAAATATCTTCTTGTGTGTTCAACAGTACAGGGTGTGTGTTCAATGATGACAGAATTTTCATTTTTGGGTGAACTATCCCTTTAACACATGTCTATTTAGAATGTATTACTAAAGTTTCTCTTGGAGGGAATCAAGCAAGCAAGACCAAGCTTAAAGCATGGAAAGCCAGATAATAAACTTTCAAGAAAATACTTTGCTTTTAACTTATAGTGATGTGCTCTATCATACAGGTTTGGTTCCACCAAAGTCGCTAAGCTTCTCTGAGGTCACCTCCAGAAGCTTCAGGACCTCATGGATTTCTGACAGAGAGGATGTCCTGTCTTTTCTGGTGCGTTTCAGGCCAGCGGCTGACGTAACTGGAGACTACATCTCTTTGGTGGTTCCTCCTGACACCACCACTACGATTTTGCCCAATCTTACGCCCCTGACCACTTACGAGGTTAATGTCATCGCCCAGTATGATAAAGGAGACAGTTTTCCTTTGACAGGCGAGGAGACAACTTTAGAAGGTATTTAATCACAGTCAAAGTCGTTTATCACTGACAAGTACAGCTTTTTTGCATGTGACTGATAACACGCACTGCTCTCGCATTTCAGAATTAGGCTCTGTCCGTAACCTCGTGGTGAGCGATGAGACCGTAGACAGCTTCCGCGTGTCGTGGAGAGCCGCTCCAGGAGCAGTGCTGAGGTACAGACTGTTGTATGAGCCAGTGGGTGGAGGAGATAAACTGGAAGCACAGACTGATGGGAGTCAGGTCACCATTGTGCTCCACGAACTGCTACCCGTCACCACTTACCGTGTCACAGTGTACCCCGAGTATGCAAGTGCAGTGGGTCCCTCCATGGACACTGAGGGCACCACCAAAGAAGGTCAGCACATGGGAAGTTTTGGCCCTTTTACCTTGAAATTCTAAAACAAGTAAATTAATCCCATATTTATTATTCCCTCTCAGTGCGGGGCTCTCCACGTGACCTGAGGGTCTTCAACGAGACCGTGTCCAGCATGAGGGTCTCATGGCGGGCGGCTCCAGGCAATGTGCTGCAATATCAAGTGGCCTACAAACCTGATGGTGGGGAAAGGAAAGAAATGTTTGTTAAAGGAGACGCAACAACTGCTTTGCTGAGAAATCTGTCACCAGACACCGAGTATGAGATCTTCGTTAGTGCCCGTTACACCTCTGGCTTCGGAGCGCCACTGATGGGAACAGGCACTACTCTGGAAGGTAAGACACTTCAGTATTGCATTCGAAGCTTTTCCTACAAAGCAATTCATTTGTCTGCAGTACACTGTATAAAATGAACAGAGGTGTCAAGTAACGAAGTACAAATACTTCGTTACCTTACTTAAGTAGAAATTTTGGGTATCTATACTTTATTGGAGTAATTATTTTTCAGCCGACTTTTTACTTCTACTCCTTACATTTTCACGCAATTATCTGTACTTTCTACTCCTTACATTTTAAAAATACCCTCGTTACTCCTATTTCATTCCGGCTTGTCATCGTTAAAAAAAACCCCTATCCAGATAAATCGCGCCATCCGGATAGAGTGAATTTGACTGTGGTTGGATGAGAAGTATAAACATATACCATTCCGACACCGTAGGCTATTGGTTTGTACGCGATCCATCGCACCTGCACATGACACAAATCACCTCACACTCCAGCAAGGACATAGCCAGTGTTGGGGTCGTTACTCAAAAAAGATTATTTCTTAAAAGTTATAATTTCGCCACTACTGGCTCATTTATCAAACGGGTGCTTTCTCTTCGTCCTCCGCAAATTAAGCTACAGTCGGTAGTTCGGCAGAGAGACGTTTGAATAAATTAGCGTTTGCGATTGACAACGCATCTTCTAGTTAAATGTGACATTGTTGCCATTAGCTATAGAATTGAGCATAGTACATACCGGGAAGGTATCAGGATTATGAGTTATTTTTCATTTTTATTTGTTGATTAATCACTTGGATTAATCATTCATTTTGACAGCACTAATGTTTATTGTATATAGACAACCATACAAGGGTAATTGTTACTAAGCCTGCCCTGGGTACACCAGTTTTCTTGTCCGTTGCCCTCACAGATTCCTGCAGCTAAGCTTGGATGTACATTTACATTCCAATAAAGGTTATTGATGACATGCCTCTGAAGTTTGACTTTTTGCACCATTACAATACTTATAAGCAACTAGTCATCATATCTTCCGCTCCATGAAACACATTTTAATGCTCAGTAGTACACATATATGGTTCTTTAATGTATTTGCTTTGTACTAAAACGCGTTCATTTTCAATGGGCATATATGCGGCTGAAACAGGTAGCCTAGTGCATCCCACATTTTTCAACATTAACATTTTAATATAACATAGTCATTATGGCCTTTAGAAAAATGTTTTTTTGAGGAGGTGGGGTAGTGCACAATAGGCCCCTGTGGCGCGGCCTAAGCTTTTGTCCTTAATGGCATTTTTTTCCTTACATTACTTTTACTTTTATACTTTAAGTAGTTTTGAAACCAGTACTTTTGCACTTTTACTTGAGTAAAAAGCTTGAGTTGATACTTCAACTTCTACAGAAGTCTTTTTAAACCCTAGTATCTATACTTCTACCTGAGTAATGAATGTGAATACTTTTGACACCAGTGAAAATGAAACAAAAAATTGATGGGTGGTTTAAGACACCCAGATGGCAGTCTGCACCAGTCGTTGACCTACACTGCTTTTTCCATAATAGATGCAGATACCTTTAAAGCAGTTTGGCTACTGTGAGAATGTCGATCTATAGGATATAATACAATTGAATGAAACAAAATGAGAAATTGAAAATTGAAATCAAATAAAAATGGGCCGTCTGAACATTTTGTCAAATTTTGACAATCTCAAAATCTGATCATTCCCAAATATTGGCAGATATACCCTAGTGAAAAATAAATATAATATATATGAAATACATTTATTTCATGCTAAGTATACTACAAGTACATTTACACATATGTATTTACACAATACCCTGTATTGTACTTTTGGTATACTAAACTGGTATACTTACAGTCTGCTAAATTGTAAACTAATATTTGTCCTTAATGCACTTTAAGTAGTGCTGAAGTCCAACTAAAGATATACTGAAGTATATTTGTGTGTGCTAAAGTGGAACTATTGCAAGTATACTTCAGGTACACTCTAAATATCTTGCATTTAAAGACTGATAATATTCAAAGATCATACAATCCTCATCAATAGTGACATTAAAACACATTTTTGGCTTAATACTAAGAAATGTGCATTGTGCACAAGTAGTACTTCAGATAAAATTAAATTAGTATGTGTGACCCTGGACCACAAAACCAGTCGCTTGGGTATATTTTTTATAGCCAAAAATACACTGTATGGGTCAAAATGATCGATTTTTCTTTTATGCCAAAAATCATTAGGATATTAAGTAAAGATCATGTTCCATGAAGATATTTTGTAAATTTCCTACCGTAAATATATTAAAACTTCATTTTTGATTAGTAATATGCATTGCTAAGAACTTCATTTGGACAACTTTAAAGGCGATTTTCAGATTTTTTTTGCACCCTCAGATTCCAGATTTTCAAATAGCTGTATCTCTGCCAAATATTGTCCTTTCCTAACAAACCATACATCAATGGAAAGCTTGTTTATTCATCTTTCAGATGATGTATAAATCTCAATTTCGAGCAATTGAGCCTTATGACTGGTTTTCAGTGTTGGGCAAGTTACTCTGAAAATGTAATCAAATTACCGATTACTGATTACTCCTTTTAAAAGTAATCACGTTACTGTTCTGATTACTTTATTTCAAAAGTATTTAGTAATTAGTTACATTACTAGTTACGTTACTTTTTTCTCCATGAAATTGATGAAATCCCAGCATACACGCTCCCGATAAATATTTGTTATTAAAGCATCAACATTCACAGAACACTGTTATTTTTAACTAAAGCAAGTGCTTTATTTATTTAAATTGCTCAACGCTGCAAACATGTGTTATAGCCTAAATAGAAACTCTGTATACGTTCGCATCAGCAGTGTAACACGGCAGTAACGTATAGAGACTTCGGCTTGTAACTATACTATAACTATACTGTAACTATAACTATTTTGAACATTATAATGTGTTAAATTACTCCGTTACTAAAAAAGTAATCAAATTACAGTAACGGGTTACTAAGTAATGCGTTGAGCGATATGTCAGTAAATAAAGATTTTGAACTATACTTAGAATTAAATTTTAAATATATTACTCTTTTGTTAGGGAAGAACAGAACTTTATGACAGAGTGTTAAAGGGAAGCTGTACATTTTGGTGTTTTTAGACAGGGCTCTCTACTACTCCAATTGTTTCTTTGCATGCTTCTGTATCAAGCTCTTAACAGAGGACAGATGTGCTTAAAAGTCTTTCAGTGTTGTCTGTGAGTGTGAAGTGCACTCCGTAATTTTGGGAACCAAATGGATGACCCTTTAGATGTGTCATCTAATGACAGATCTCACTGTGTGGATTCCCCCAAGCTCTGGGTTTATACATTTGGTGTGTTGGCAGCAGATGATTTAGCTGAGCTTGTAAAAATGTCCTCACTCATGCTTGGCATTGGAAGAAGAGTGAATGGAAACAAAACCTCAAAAGATAACGGTTTGGTGAAATCATTTCTAGTGTCTAACCTTGGTCTTGCAATCAGAATTTGGGGTTTAAAAATTAAATCATACAGTGTATGGTTCTGTTCTACTTTTCTAAAGTTACTAATTTAAAAATCACATCATGTCAATAAATAGATTACAAAGTCTTTTGATACTGTGCTAGATTTTTAGTGATTGCTAGTTATTTGTGTCCTATTACTTTCTGGCTTATATGAGTGGTCTCAAACCACTAAGAGACAGTTTCTTCTACGTAAAAAAAAAAAAAACGCTTTCTTTTTTACTTTCACAAAAAGTGAAGTTCATATCTTTCTCAATATTCTCTTGATAAAAAGCATGTCAGAACTGCCATTAACTTGTGGGCTTGCTGAAGGTTAGCCACTGCCAAACAATTTCATCCAAGGTTTTTAGCTTTAACGTATCAGCCATAAATGCCCGATACTTACTGCACGTCTTTCTTTGGATGGATTTCAAGCAGTGTCGTATTAAAATGACCGATTACAGCATCTAACCGGAACCGCTAATGGCTGTCCTCCGCTCATTATACAAAAGCCCATATTTCAGAGGCTTGTCATAATGTATGCTGACTCAAGCCGCCTTTCAATGACAAGCTAAAGGAAACATGTGACTAATTTTTGGCCGATGACATGGCGTTTCCAAACTGAGATGCGTTAAACTCCATATCCTGGAGCATAACACAGCTTTCTTTGTTTCAGTTGCCCTCAGCCTCCAGAAAAGTGCACTGTGGGGCCAAACCCAGTCGGGGCAATTAGGAAGTGACCTTAAACAAGGACTTTAGGGGCTGACCAGCTCACACTGCATCTCCTCTTCAGCCTATTAAACTAAATCGTAAAAAATGCCATTACAAATGTTAACTTGCATATCTTCTTAATTCAAAAATGTAAACTTGAGAATTCAGTGTCACATGATGCTTCAGAAATAATTCTAATATGCTGATTTAGAATCGATGTTGGAAACAGTTGTGCTTAATATTTTTTCAGCTGTTCTTTGATAAATAAAAAGTTAAAAGGAACAGTGTTTATTCAAAATAGATTTTGTGTGTGTGTTCAAAACTACTATTCAAAAGTTTGGGGTCAGTAATTTCTTTCTTTCTTTAAAAAAGAAAAGAAATTAATACTTTTATTCAGCAAGGATGTGTTAAATGGATAAAAAGTGATAGTTAGAAAAGATGAATATTTTGAATAAATGCTGTTGTTTTTACATTTTTATTCATCAAAGAATCAATGAAAAAACGTATCACAGGTTCTAAAGAAATATTATGCAGCACAACAGTTTAAACACTGATAATAAATCAGAATATTAGAATGATTTCTGAAGGATCACGTGACACTGAAGACTGGAGTAATGGCTGATGAAAATTTAGCGCTGCGTCACAGAAGTAAATTATATTTGAAAGTATATTAAAATAGGAAACCAATATTAGAAATTGCAATAATATTTCACAATATTACTGTTTTTCTGTATTTTTGATCAAATAAATACAGCATTGATGAGCATAAGAGACTCCATTAAAAAAAAACATAAAAAAATCTTACTGATCCCAAACTATTGAATGGCAGTGTACATACTGTAGTATACTACAGATATTTCGCCAGAGGTTGATTGTTTGTGACTTTCAGTCCTGGCTTCCTTTATGGTTTGAATGAGGATGAAAAGTCTTTAAGTCTGAGTACCTTGCAGGCAAGCGGGCAACACACAGCTCTTTCTTGACCATGTTCCCCACTGCCCCCTGTCTACCCTAGCGTTGTCCTACCGAAATAAAGGCAAAAGGCCAAAAAAATCACTTAATATGCATGAGTTGGTCAGAGAATGTGTCAGGCAGAAGGACACAGCATTGGAGAATTTGTCTTGCTTCCAGGTACTCCAAACGTTTCCAAAGTGAAATAATTCAGGATGACAGTCACGTTAGTGCTAGAACTCCTGTTCCCAGTTAACATCAACATTTTGCTTGGATGGAATGCTAAAACAAGCCTCATGTGTCGACAACTTTGGCACTGGCAAGCACTGCTCACATATTAATTGGAACATTAAAAAACTTCTTGTTTTACTGTCCCTCTCAACACAATTTGGTCTATGTACTTACATCAAAAAATAAGTACAGTGTACTTTCTGTGTTCATATTGTATTGTCAAACGCTTCTGCTGCTATTGTGGTGGGATACGCGTAAGGTTAGGGACAGGTTGCTGTCAGCACTCTGACAATTTCCTATCATTTCAAGTCTCTCTCTCCTCTTCTGTTTTGGGCCACTCAACATAGAACTGAGAGAATGAGAGAGTGTGAAGATAGGTAGGTGGTATGGCGCAGATCAAAAAGCGAGCTACAGCTGCAGTTTTAGCAGTCTGTGTTTAATGGATCGAGTTTCGTGTTCAATGGAAAGTAGATGTGATGACAGATGTGTGGCAGCAAAGAGAGAAATTATTTTTGCAGAGCTGTTTTCCAGGGTACGCGTTACTGACAGAGTAAATCAAAGCAATCGCGAGCTACCGGCGTTTTAGACAGACTAGTGGAGAATTAGATAAATGCTCATTTAACTGAAGAGTTCACTCAAATTTCTCAGATTTATTTTGTTCTAAATTTTCTACTTTTATAAGAGACCACTGCTCTGCTTTGATCAGGCCCGTCAACCTCTGAAAAAAAAATAAAAAATAAAAAACTTTTGTACCTTTAAAATACAAAAAACTGTACCTATTGTAAATAACCTAAAAAAATCCCATCTACAGTATGTTTCTTGTCTGATTCGGTCTAATCAGGCTCTAAGCCTGGCCAAACTGGTGTTAAATGTTTTAGGTGATTAGCAAGTGAAAATCCAGCACTGGTGGTCACCAACATTAGGTATGCTTATGTGGCATGCTGATTTTTGGTTTGCAGGACCAAGTAAGGGAAGCAGGAATGCTGGTGAACCAGCTACTCAATCTCAATTTTGCTTGAGAACAGAATGCTGGTCCACCAGCTAGACCAGAACTATACCAGCTCTAACCAGCATAAACCAGCCTGGATCAACATGGAATTCATGCTGGTTTTTTCAGCAGGGCTCCCAGCTGGACTAGGCGTCAGAAACATCCCTAAAGCCACCAAAACATGCTTGGACAGCCTGGTTAACCAACACAGGCTGCTTAAACCCACCTATACAGTATTTCACTGGACTGTGTTGGTCCTTTTTAGTGTTTAAGCCTGGCAAAACTGGTGTTAACTGGTTTAGGTGATTGGAAAGTCTGTCCCGCAGCCTGACTAGCTGTCAGAAACCTGTTTAAAACCATGATAACACATCCTCCTAACAAGCTTGGACATCCTGGTAGACAAGTTAACCAATGTAGCCTGGTTAGCATTTTGTTGGTCTAATTAGTCTCTAAGCCTGGCCAAACTGGTGTTAACAAGTGTGTCTTCCAGTCTGAACACTGTAGGTGTCAGAGATCTTTCTAAAACCTTTGAAACATGACTGCCTTACCAGCTTGGTCAGGCTGGGTGACTAGTTAACCTGGGTAGCCTTATTTAATGGAAGTGTTTGTTGCTTCTCTGTGACCAGACTATAATGATGTTTTTTACATTTTTGTGTCTTTTTTCTCAATCATTCAGAACTCGGATCACCTACGAATCTGGTTACTTCGGATGTCACTGAGAGCAGTTTTGTGGCATCCTGGACTGCCGCCCCTGGCAACGTCCGCCTTTATCGGGTCACCTGGAAATCCCTCTTTTCGGAGGAAGCTGGCGAGAAAACCGTCCCCGGGGACATAACCACCACTGTTCTGGACGGACTGACACCGGAGACCCGCTACAAGGTTTCTGTCTATGCTGCCTACAGCAGTAAGGAGGGGG
Organism: Sinocyclocheilus grahami; assembly: GCF_001515645.1. Classification (NCBI taxonomy): domain Eukaryota; kingdom Metazoa; phylum Chordata; class Actinopteri; order Cypriniformes; family Cyprinidae; genus Sinocyclocheilus; species Sinocyclocheilus grahami. Next base: position 504,109 of record NW_015505825.1, read on the forward strand.
AGCCCCTCCATGGAGAGGAGACCACAGATGGTAAGTCCATTCCCGCCTGCGTAATGAATCCAGCATATGACCAAACGCTCTTTACCTCGCTCTGTGTGTCTAAGGTGGGCCCCTCGTCCTGAGGTAACCTACCCCAGAGAGGAAAAAAACTTGATATACTGTATATAATGTCCGAATATTTCACTGACATGCATATAAACCTCAATGAAGTATCTGCCATACCAATCTGAACCAGTCAGTGCAAAGTTTGAAAATTACACTCAACACAATTGAGCTACTAGCAAATAAATAAAAAATGTGTGGTGCTAGATAATCCGTGTAATTCAGATGAGTTCAGTCATTTTTTTGCAGATTTATGTGATGCCTTAACAATGAATGAAGACTTACCACATTTTTTACCTGAAGGATGACAAAACCCACAGACTTACACCCAAGCCATATCTAGAGACCAGAATATCATACGGACTTGAGGGTGGGCCAACAAGCAACCAATTAAGGGGCAGTCGCATTGACCATTGCCTATCAAAATTCCTTGGGCGAAATCTAGTAATTATCAATAGAAATCCGTGTGTGAGGGTAAAAAGTTACTCAAGCAAATTCCATGAATCCATGAGTTTTCTGCGTCGAGCAACAGAAAGCTGCATGGTTTGAAAGTGCATTGCTAGACAATTCACACAAAGGCACTTTTTTTGTCCGTGAAATTTTGCAAATGACAATGCGCCTTTAGAACACCCAAGCAATCATATAGACATATGCGATTTCAACATCTTGGCATCCAGTTTTGCATTTTGGGGTGAACATCACTTCGATTTTCTTCAGAAAATGACAAAATCAGTTTTCGAGTTTAATGTCAATTTTAAGAACACTCTGCAACATAATGACATGCTCTCTGAAGTATGCGGGAGACAAAAACTCTAAAACAGAAATGTCTCAGTGTTCATTCTGATGTGGAAGAAGTGAAAGAGTGACTTAAATTTCCTTTCATAAGCTCAACACTAAGCGGGGGCAGAACGTCATTGCTATAGGTTTGCGTCATTACCACTGTTTCCTCTAAAATACCTTCGCTGTGGGCTATTGTAACATATGGTGGGTGTACTGTATGGAGTGCGTGTAGTGGCTAATTTAATGATTTACACATGCTCTCTATTATCAAGGGATGGCGGATTTCAACACACTCTGCAGCACTTTATGGCATCCTCTTACTTATTCAGTGGGGCAACACACTGGTTAAGCGTGCTGAAATTTATAATTGGTTTATCTTGCTGTCTGTCATCTAAAAAGTCCAGAAGTTGAGCCGAAAACAGTCTTCTGGCTTAGGCGTCTCCATTTTATGTCTGCTGCCATCACTCTATTCCTTACCTCCTTCAATACCAACATTAACACATGGTGTCCTATTGGATCAGGGATTCTTGGAAAACTTGGAAGTGTTATTTTCCATCCATAAAACTCCCAATTTGTAAAAGGTCTCTCCATCTGAAAGTGTTCCGTAGGCCGGTTAAAAGCGGACAATTCATTCCTTTCCCTCTTGCGTAAAAACACTCCGGTCACGGCATAAAAAGAGAACATTGCAGACAGTCTTAGAGTGTCTGCGTTATGCATGACGTACAACCATTTCGACATGTCTGGTTTCACCCGGTTTGGAGAGCCGTGGTCTGTGTTGGATCAAGATTATCTTGGCAGACAAGCTATGATTATTCAGATGGTTTGGTTTTCCTGACCTCTAGGAAATGTGGTTGAATCAGTCCAACGTTTAATGGACATTGTCTTTCATTTATCTCCCCGACAGTGTCAGCCGCTGCCAGAGTTCTTACGGTTTCAGAAGAAACAGAGAGGACCATGCGAGTAACATGGCAGCCAGCACCCGGCAATGTTGTCAATTATAGGGTATCATATAAACCTCAGGGTGAGACACGCCAGTTGGCCTCCAAAGCACCAGGGGGCACTAACACTTTAGTCCTGAGACGACTGCAGCCAAAAACCCCTTATGATATCACAGTGGTTCCCGTCTACAAGTTTGGTGATGGAAGACAAAGACAAGGAGAAGGAACCACGTGTAAGTTAATAGCAGATATTTGACAACTTGAGGTGCGGCAGAAGTTGTTGAGGTTAAAGTTATTTGAATGTGAACATGTTCATCCTCTTTGTTGTCTAATTTGACACCCTGTATTTCCTCTGCAGTGTCTCTATATAAAGCTCCCAGAAACCTGCAAACTTCAGAGCCCACTAAAACCAGTTTCAGGGTGACCTGGGACCATGCTCCTGGGAATGTGAAGGGCTACAAGGTCACCTTCCGTCCCACCGGGGAGGAAATGGACCTGGGAGAGTTGCAAGTAGGCCCCTATGACAACACAGTGGTTCTGGAGGAGCTAAGGTATGAGACGCCAATGCAGACACATGAAAAACTTCACAGACGCCTGTTGAATATTGAAGATACACCCTATAAACACCTTTAAAGTCACTGTGAAATCAAATGGACAACATGTACTTTCTTAAAACATGTTAGCTTTCAGTCATGAAGACCTGTAGGGCAAAACATCCATAGAACTTCAGCATCAGTTTTCCATCAAAGTTCCATCTGTTTCAAGCCACAAATATTTAGATTGAACACTGGAAAATCTGCAACATCCAAACTATTATTGAACTGATTTGTATCGACATTGAACTAAATTGAGCTGGAAAATGACACTATTGTCATCTGTAGAGCTGCTTAGAACTGAATTACATTAAATTTGTTTTATAATTAATAAACTAATACAGTGATATTAAAAGATCAAATTGCAGCTGAGCTCAGAATATGAATGCAATGCGCTAAATTGCACATTGAGCGTTCTCTTTATAATGGTTTTCTATGGGAAAATGCTTAACGTGAAACTTTGTGTGTTGCTTTTATATTCTGTGCTCATCTGCTTGCTTGTACATATTATGTTTAATTGTTAAGGTGTATACTCATTTTGGTCCTCTAATATCACTGTCTCACTTACATTAAGCATTTTATTTATACCAGTTTTCTATGGGAAAATTTTAGCATGCAATTTTGTATGTTGTGTTCATATACCGGATGCAGCTGCTTGCCTGTATGTAGTAAGCTTCACCAATAATGTGTACTGAATTTAGTCTTTTAAAATCACTGTATTTGTATTTGAGTATGTAATATAAACCTGGTAAAAAAAACCAAAAAACTGGTAGACAGCACAGAAAGCCTTGTTTTGCCCTCCAGGTGGCCAGTCCTGTAAGTGTATTATGTCACGTGAAAACCATGAATTGTGATCTATTAGCCTTTTGAGGTTGATAGATAGGATTGTTGACTGATTTGTGTTTCTCTCATCTCAGGGCCGGCACTAAGTATTCAGTGAGTGTGTTTGGTATGTTTGATGGAGGAGAGAGTATGCCACTGGCTGGAGAGGAGAAGACCACCCTCTCTGACGCCCCTGAACCCCCACCCTTTGATATTTCAGGTAAGATTAATAATAAAAATAACTACTCTCTTTCTGAGAAGGGTACTTTACCCCTCCCAAACCAACCATTAGATGTCATGCTACTACAGAGTATACAATATGTAGAATGTTACTTTAGTTTCATTTCATTTTGTAATAGAGGATTGATGGAACAAATCTACTGCGTCTGCTATGCATTTAGTGAATTCATATATAACACAACATAAGTTCTTTGTCAGTTTTGAATCGGAAAAGTAGGCTACAGTGTAATGCTTTGAGTAATGGCAAATACCTTTCAGCACAGCTAATTGTGTTGTGAAAGAGCAGACTGGGTGACTGCACCGCATGGTAGCCATGTCTCTGCCTTCTTGAAGAGAAGAACTCTTGAATTTCAAGAGAGCGAGAAAAATTATCTGCTCACAATTACTTATGCTTTACAACTTGGTTAGGAAAAAAGTGACATACAGAATGAAAGCTTTGCACATGGTCGGCTGACCCTGGTCTGGAATGTTACTCCTAATTAGAAACAGATCCGATGGTGAGGGTCGGCCGACTGACACTGGCAGGAGAGGGAAAAGGAAATATTCCCAGACAAGAGCTCGGAGGTGTAACGCTCAGCTTGCCATTTGCATGCGACAGGCACTAACAAAAAAGCACAAAAACGACAATGTGGCCTTTTGGACTAGTTCTATGGAAATATTGGTCTATGGTTTTCACTGGTTCCCAAAGTCATAGTTAAAATGCTTCTCTCTTGCATTTTTCTCATATATATATATATATATATATATATGTGTGTGTGTGTGTG
>NW_015505825.1:508598-516253 GCF_001515645.1 Sinocyclocheilus grahami
TGTGTGTGTGTGTGTGTATATATATATATATATATATATATATATATACACACACAGAAAATACTTCTAAAGCATTTATTAATCTTCGCTAACATTAAGTTTTATTTTACTATCACACTAAGGGCCCTATCATACACCCCGCGCAAGTGTTTTTGCTAGTTTCAGCCAGACGCAGTTCTCATTTTCCCGTCCTGCGCCGCGTTGTTTAAATAGCAAATGCATTTGCACCCATTTGTGCGCCCATGGGCGTGCTGGTCTAAAAAAAAGATGTGTTCAGGCACATTGTTGGCGCGTTGCTATTTTGATGAACTGAAAATAGACTGCGCCATAGACCAACTCAAACCTGGTCTAGAGTCTGGCGCAATATTTTTTCTATTTTGTTATTTAAAGAGTGTGTTGGTAATATGCGCCTATAGCAGTTGCACAATGCGCGTACACTTTGCTTATTACACACACAGGGACGCGCAGCAGCACACAAACATTTTTAAAAATGAAAAATTACATTCCGCCATGTAAATAGCGAACCCGCCATGGCGCGAGCGCAACTGGCTTTTAAAGGGGATGGGAGATGAGACTCTGATTGGTTTATTGCACGTTACTCCCAAAAAACACCCATTACTCATTAAGAGAATAGGGACAACCCGTTTAGATCATGCGCTCGGGCACGCAGACAGTTTTCCCGCCGTTAAACTAGCAAAAGTGTATTCGGACACGCCCTCAGTGCGCCTGCGCTGTGCGCTTTAGACCATGCACTTAGATCGTTAAAATAGGGCCCTAAAAGTTGTATCGTGAATATTATTTAATAATTAGTATGATCTAACAATGAACAGTTGTATTTTTATTAACTAACATTAACAAAGATTAAAACATACTGTAACAAATGTAGTGCTTGTTGTTAGTTAATGCCTCAACTAACATACATTTTTAAAAATGAAAAATTACATTCCGCCATGTAAATAGCGAACCCGCCATGGCGCGAGCGCAACTGGCTTTTAAAGGGGATGGGAGATGAGACTCTGATTGGTTTATTGCACGTTACTCCCAAAAAACACCCATTACTCATTAAGAGAATAGGGACAACCCGGTTAGATCATGCGCTCGGGCACGCAGACAGTTTTCCCGCCGTTAAACTAGCAAAAGTGTATTCGGACACACCCTCAGTGCGCCTGCGCCGTGCGCTTTAGACCATGCGCTTAGATCGTTAAAATAGGGCCCTAAAAGTTGTATCGTGAATATTATTTAATAATTAGTATGATCTAACAATGAACAGTTGTATTTTTATTAACTAACATTAACAAAGATTAAAACATACTGTAACAAATGTAGTGCTTGTTGTTAGTTAATGCCTCAACTAACATCAACATTTGGGACCTTCTGTTACCTCTGAATTGAAATAAATGAATAAATAAATCAAATAACATGATTTTTCAAACGTATTAGTATTTGGGATGAATGTTTGCTTTAATGACAGCAGCACTCAAGCCAACTCAACTCTACATATTTGTTTAAAAGCTGATGATCATGTTATCTTGCATGAAAGGACATCTTTTGTGCTGAAAATTTGAACAAAGGCATGGTCAGTATCACAAATTTGCTGATTTAAAAAAGTGACGTGACATGTGGCCAAGTATGGTTACCCATACTAGGAATTAGTACTCTGCATTTAACCTATCCTAAGTGCGCACACACACAGCAGTGAACACTGAGGTGCCCTTGAGCAAGGCACCGAACCCCCAACTGCTCCCCGAACCCCCAACTGCACACCGTGAACACACACCCGGAGCAGTGGGCAGCCATTTATGCTGCGGCGCCCGGGGAGCAGTTGGGGGTTCGGTGCCTTGCTCAAGGGCACCTCAGTCGTAGTATTGAAGGTGATTAGTGACCTAGTGACTTAAATACTTCTTATTCATTTATTATCACAATGTTTCTTTGCTTTAAACTGCTTTGAATCCAAAAAGTTATTTTCAGTGTTAAATTAGATGTTTGATTGCAGATTTTCAATATTGTCTATGATATTTTGGCTCCACTATGTATAAACAATTACACTAGCGTTCAAATGTTTAGTGTCAGTAAGATTTATTTATTTATTTTGGGAGGGAATTAAATGATTCACAATTGATCAAAAGTGACACAAGAGGCAGTATAAAGTGTCATTAGAGGGTATAATGCATTATACTTATTCATAATGTGGTAATGCACTATATCTTACAATCTCAGCAAGATTAATTTTTAATGAGCTGAAAAGAACACGTCACACCTTTGTTCATCAATTTGCACTGGCTACAGTAGCTGCTCGCATAAAATTCAAGGCATTAATGTTTGCCTACACAACCACCACTGGCTCTGCACCCCTTTACCTAAATTCACTACTTCAGAGTTATGTGCCTCTAGAAGCTTGCGTTCTGCAAGTGAACGTCACTTTATTGTTCATCCCAAAGAAGCACAAAATCACTTTCACAGACCTTTTCATTAACTGTTCCCTCCTGGTGGAATGACCTGCCCAACTCAATCCGAGTCCTTAGCCATCTTCAAGAATTGGTTAAAAACACATCTCTTCCATCTTTATTTGACCCTCTAACTCTACACTGTAAATAAAAATTCCGTAAAATTTATGGTAAAAAACCGGCAGCTGTGGTTGCCGGAATTTTACCGTAAAAAATACGGTAGCAACGTTTTAGGTTTTACAGTTTTAACTTAAATTTACAGTTAAATACCGTAATTTCATTAACTGATATAATGTTAATATACCAACCTATTGACGTACTGAAATCTGTTTTGTACCTTTGTGATACACTGATAACCACCAAATGCAGGAGGTGATGAGAAAGTCACACGATGAACCAAAGCCCATCACAAGCAGCTTTTAAATAATAACATATATAGAAAGTGCACCGTGTCATTCACACAAACACCAAACACCATCACGGTAACACACATGAAACTGAAATAATGCAATAAACATTAATTTAACAACATTAGGTGTAACACACAACCCTAATATACAAAACTGATAAGAAAAAACTAAGAAGAAACATAGTTATTTCAACAAAAAAAACATCAAATCCAACTCAACTCTACATATTTGTTTAAAAGCTGATGATCATGTTATCTTGCATGAAAGGACATCTTTTGTGCTGAAAATTTGAACAAAGGCATGGTCAGTATCACAAATTTTAAAAATTTAAAAAAGTGACGTGACGTGGCCAAGTATGGTTACCCATACTAGGAATTAGTACTCTGCATTTAACCTATCCTAAGTGCGCACACACACAGCAGTGAACACTGAGGTGCCCTTGAGCAAGGCACCGAACCCCCAACTGCTCCCCGAACCCCCAACTGCACACCGTGAACACACACCCGGAGCAGTGGGCAGCCATTTATGCTGCGGCGCCCGGGGAGCAGTTGGGGGTTCGGTGCCTTGCTCAAGGGCACCTCAGTCGTAGTATTGAAGGTGATTAGTGACCTAGTGACTTAAATACTTCTTATTCATTTATTATCACAATGTTTCTTTGCTTTAAACTGCTTTGAATCCAAAAAGTTTCAGGTTATTTTCAGTGTTAAATTAGATGTTTGATTGCAGATTTTCAATATTGTCTATGATATTTTGGCTCCACTATGTATAAACAATTACACTAGCGTTCAAATGTTTAGTGTCAGTAAGATTTATTTATTTATTTTGGGAGGGAATTAAATGATTCACAATTGATCAAAAGTGACACAAGAGGCAGTATAAAGTGTCATTAGAGGGTATAATGCATTATACTTATTCATAATGTGGTAATGCACTATATCTTACAATCTCAGCAAGATTAATTTTTAATGAGCTGAAAAGAACACGTCACACCTTTGTTCATCAATTTGCACTGGCTACAGTAGCTGCTCGCATAAAATTCAAGGCATTAATGTTTGCCTACACAACCACCACTGGCTCTGCACCCCTTTACCTAAATTCACTACTTCAGAGTTATGTGCCTCTAGAAGCTTGCGTTCTGCAAGTGAACGTCACTTTATTGTTCATCCCAAAGAAGCACGAAATCACTTTCACAGACCTTTTCATTAACTGTTCCCTCCTGGTGGAATGACCTGCCCAACTCAATCCGAGTCCTTAGCCATCTTCAAGAATTGGTTAAAAACACATCTCTTCCATCTTTATTTGACCCTCTAACTCTACACTGTAAATAAAAATTCCGTAAAATTTATGGTAAAAAACCGGCAGCTGTGGTTGCCGGAATTTTACCGTAAAAAATACGGTAGCAACGTTTTAGGTTTTACAGTTTTAACTTAAATTTACAGTTAAATACCGTAATTTCATTAACTGATATAATGTTAATATACCAACCTATTGACGTACTGAAATCTGTTTTGTACCTTTGTAATACACTAATAACCATCAAAAGCAGGTGGTGATGAGAGTCACTCGATGAACCAAAGCCCATCACAAGCAGCTTTTAAATAATAACAGATATAGAAGGTGCGCCGTGTCATTCACACAAACACTAAACACCATCATGGTGACACACATGAAACTGAAATAATTCAATAAACATTCATTTAACAACATTAGGTGTAACACACAACCCTAATATACAAAACTGATAAGAAAAAACTAAGAAGAAACAACTGTAGCATTTTTACAGTCTTTTACCGTTAAATTCACGGTCATTTTTTACAGTGTAGCACTCTCTATTCTTATTCCATTCTTTAAAATAAACTTGTCCCTTTTATACTTGCACTCTATTCATTTACTAACTGCTTGTTTTCTTTTAAAAAAAAAAACACTACCTTCTCTATTCTTTTTGTATTCTATCTATTTCTTTTCTTTTTATTTATTATACAATTAACAAAAGCAAAAAAGGCCTCTAACACTAGCTTGCTCTATTATTTTTCTATTCTATCTGTTTTATTTTTATTTATTATATGATTTAAAAAAACCTAGCTACGTGTACTGCTTTAAGCTAACTGAGACTTGTTATAGCACTTGCATATCATTGCTCTTTTGTTGATTTTGATGGCTTCTATTGTCCTCATTTGTTAGTCGCTTTGGATAAAAGCGTCTGCTAAATGACTAAATGTAATCTTGTTGTAAATAATTATAACCAAATTTAAAATGCAAATTGTAACAATGAATTGATAAGTGTTATAATGTATTAACTTTGGTTACAATTATTTGTGAGGTTGTACAATGCGTTATAAGGTGCATTACAAGGGACAATTAATGCATTAAAAGTACTTTTATAATGCATAATATATAAAGGCTTTAAGTAAAGTGTTACCTTTTTTAAAAATCTATTACGGTAGAAAATAAGGGTAGATCCTTTCAGTTATTCATGAACATTATATTATTCATCTTTCTTTAAAGAGAACATTTCACAGTGGCTTTCTAATAATGCAGAGAAGGAAGATTGCTGACTTTGTAATCATTAGCTTGTTGAAGGTGAAGTGTTCAATTTAAGGCATGTTTTAGTTATCTTGTATTTTAGTTTTGCTTGTGGAGACAAATGCACTGAGATTGTGTGTGTGTGCAATGCATTTACCGTTTTGCATCTGTGTTTGCTTACTTGCCTAAAGTATGTTCCTGGCTTTAGTGTTTAGGGTACAAGGGGTCGTAAATTAAATGTGAGAATTCCACATTACAATTGAGGACAAGCACCTGCTTGGCCAATGAATATTTTTTGACACCTTAGATAATTAATTTTATCGCTACTAAGAAATTCCCACACAGGTATGTCTAACACATTTCATAAACATAATAACCACAGTATTTTAAAATATTAGCTGGCTATATCCACAGAATGTTATACTTTTGTTTTGATGCTTGAGGGAATGATCTATAAATCAGACAATTATGCAACATGTTCTTTTTGAGCAGGGTCAGGTGGGCGACACTTTCTCTCTCTTTTCCCCTTCATTCAGTTGTTTGGAGAGACAGCAAGATGGGACACAGACAAAGACATCGCTTACAGAAATGGAGTTTACAGTTTAAAAGATGTTTTTTAATATATAATGTAAAACAAAATGTGTTTTCAAAATGCCAAATAAACAATTTTGTCATGCTTTGCATGACTGTGTGAATGTTTTGTGTGTCCAAGTGTGTCTAAACTCTTATCTGCATCCTTTATCACAAATCACAATCAATCTGAATGTTTACATCTGCTTAACACTAGTTTGAATGATTATTATTATGCGTTTTATAATAATAAACTGACTGATTGAATTGTTCTCTGGTCAAACAGAGGTAATGTGCAAAACCACAGCCCAGGCCGATATCATCCTGCTTGTTGATGGATCTTGGAGCATTGGTCGTCTGAACTTCAAGACCATAAGATCTTTCATTGCTCGCATGGTGGGTGTCTTTGACATTGGGCCGGATCGTGTCCAGATCGGTAAGAGAAATTTATCCTGAACCCCATATTAGTGAGAAGATCCACAATAGTGGCATGCATATGAAGTCTCTTGAGTTCTCTCTCTCTCGAGTCTCATGTTTCTCAGACTTTTCTCCTGAGAAAAAAGACCCTTGTCATCTCACATGTGTGCTTTAGCGTTTCAGAAGATATCTAGACAATGTCTCAAACTTTGACTGAGTAATCCAATATACTACATTTGCAATTAAAAGTCATATATCAGTATAACCTCATCAATTCTCATTAAAATGATCTGCAGCGCACATGTATTTTACAGCTGTGTACTCTTACTGTATGCCAAGTTACTCTTTCATTCTCTTTAAACATTTAAAAGAGGTATTTTGAACTATAAAAGAGAAACTTCTGAGCAATGGCATCTTCTTCTAGGTGTAATTATGATCACTGTATCTGTCTGTTTTTAGGTCTGGCACAGTACAGTGGAGACCCAAAGACTGAGTGGCACCTAAACTCTCACAGAACCAGAAAAGAGCTGCTGGATGCCGTGGCCAATCTACCCTACAAAGGAGGAAACACTCTGACTGGTATATCATGTTTGATTCTGATCTATATGACAGACACAACACACTTGATTTGTGAAGAAACCCTAAAGTTTGTAGAAGTTTGTCTTCCACTCGTGATATTGTCGATTGCAGCTCCAATTAAAAATGGAACAGTTTATTGAATCTTTAGAAACTATCTAAAGAAAAACTGTGTGTTTTTTTGAGAATTATAATTGGGTCCCACTTTATATTAAGTGGCCCTAATACCTGTGTACTTACATAGTAACTAGATGTGTACGTATCTAGAGCTGTAATATTTCTGTAACTACACACATGTAACAACCCTCCGAATGGTTTGTTTAAGTACAAATGTGCAACAGGATATATATAACTTCATTTTATAACAACAATATGTATAAGAGTAATTGGAACAATTTGATCCAGGGGGTGGAGATGGGTAGGTTTAGGGATATGTAAAGTGGGAGAAGTTGGATCTCAAGTTGGTGGAGTCGGTGCACCACTTTAACTCCTCAGGAACTGTCCACTTCATCTAAAGTGTAACATTCTGGACACCAACCACACTTTATATGTAAAGCCTAACTTACTGGCCGCTGCTGTGTAACATCAGAGTAAAATCCATAGGAATTGTTTACTTAATATAAAGTGTAACACTTTCTTTACCAAAAAGTGCTGTTAGTCCTGTTACACATTTGTACATTCATTACCAAAAAGTGTTGTTACCAATGTCCTGTTA
>NW_015505825.1:517653-545539 GCF_001515645.1 Sinocyclocheilus grahami
CACACTTTATATGTAAAGCCTAACTTACTGGCCGCTGCTGTGTAACATCAGAGTAAAATCCATAGGAATTGTTTACTTAATATAAAGTGTAACACTTTCTTTACCAAAAAGTGCTGTTAGTCCTGTTACACATTTGTACATTCATTACCAAAAAGTGTTGTTACCAATGTCCTGTTAAACATTTGTATTTACACATACCATTCAGTGGGTTGTTACATATGTGTAGTTACACAAACATTACAGCTGTAGATACTATGTACCAATGTGTACTTACACTGTGGTTACATACTATGTACACATCTAGTTACTATGTAAGTACACAGGTATTAGGGCCACTTAATATAAAGTGGGACCGGTTTCACTTATTTTAAAGTATTATCTCCCAATAATATATCTTAGTAATATGGTATTTAAATGCTTAGTTTGATGATCAAAACATATGTTTCAATGCAATACAATGATGATTGAGAGATGAACATGATGAGATTTTAACATGATTTTTCAAAAAAATTATGTCTTGATAATCAAACACAACACAAGCTGAAGGTGGACGTTTGTACAGTAATACTAAAATAACTTTTATTTGCTAAAAAGTATAAACTATCAGTCAAAAGTATAAACTATCAGCATTTTTTTCAGCAATTTCAGCAACGAGGCCATAGAAATGTGCATATCAAATATGACACAGTAGCTTTATGGGGTTAATACTGGTCTTCATTAGGTTTAATGCCCGGCTTGTGTATTTAGACTCACTAACATTCTCTTATTCCACAGGCCTTGCTTTAAACTACATCCTTCAGAACAATTTCAAGGCTAATGTTGGAATGCGTCCAAACTCTCGGAAGATCGGCGTCCTGGTTACTGATGGCAAGTCTCAGGATGACATCATAGTAAACTCTCAGAACCTACGCGACCAGGGCATTGAGCTGTATGCCATTGGTAAGAACTGGTTTCCCCTTTCGGTCAATAAGACTTGGTCTGATATGATTGGTCAGTGAAAGACAATGGGTAATGAGTTTAATTGGGCTTTAACATGTCTTTTGTGGTTTTGATCTCCAGGTGTGAAGAACGCAGATGAGAATGAGCTGAGATCCATTGCTTCAGATCCCGATGACATCCACATGTACAACGTGGCTGACTTCTCCTTCCTGCTGGACATCGTGGATGATCTGACAAACAACCTGTGTAACAGTGTCAAGGGTCCAGGTATCACTGAGGCTGAAAGATGCAGTGTTTCTGAGGGAAAAGGGATAGTCAATAAGACAAAATGTAGAGAAATTTGAGTGGATTGTGAAAAGTGGGCAACCTATATGAGAATGAAGGACAAATGCCAAATTTACACTGTAAAGGTGGCATATAAGCGCTTTTGAGGTTGCATTTAGGCATTTTTACAAAAAGACTGTTTAATACTGCTAAGAGGTGGCATTAATTGCATTTACACAAAAATTACAACTGTGTACTTCAAAGGAGTCATATGATGCAATTTCAAGTTTTCCTTTCTCTTTGGAGTGTCACAAGCTGTTCGTGAACAGATAAGATCCCTAAAGTTGCAAAGACTAAAGTCTCAAACCCAAAGAGATATTCTTTATAAAAGTTAAGACTCGTCCACGCCCTCCTAAAACGCCTCGTTTAAACACGCCCCCACATGTCTACGTCACTGTGTGGGAAGATTTGCATAATACCGCCCAAATGTATACGCAAAGAAAGAAGGCGTAACTTTGATTCTCGTTGTAGTATTGTTGCCGCCGCCGCAGCGGAGTAGCCTACAAGGCCATCTGTTCTGACTCACAGCCTGTAAGTATGTTTTCATATTTAAAGAATTTGCCACTGATGATTCAAACGCGAGTTTTGAGCAGTGTAGAGTAGCGCTTGTTGTTTGTCGTTTCTCCGATCACAAATGCAGACGCAACGCGTAAAAAGACATGCACTAAGCGATTTTTGTCAAACAATGTTGATATTTGAAAGCACCAAAACAAACTCGCCCATACCCCAACAGGACCTTGCTCTTATTTAGAAATCTCCACCCCAACGTACACAACCATGGCAACGATGATCGCGGAAACAAGTGAAGTTGACACACAAGCATATTCAAACAAAAGCCAACACGGATAAGTTGTGTGAAACAAAGCAAAATCACCGTTACTCACATATAAAGAAGAAATAATTCGATTCGAGCCTTTCCTGCTCCTTGAGTTCTCTCCATTGCTGGAAAGCTGCTCTGATATTTACGCGGGTCCTACCTCTTGCCTGATCATAACCCTTCTTTTTAATGTTTTGTTTCTCTGATGTTTTTCTCTTTTTTTATCTGCCATCTCTCTCTATCTATAGTCGATCTGTCCTGTGCAATCAAATTGAGTGCTCTCTTCTCTTTATCATAGGAAGACACGCCCCCTTACTGCTGATTGGCTACAAGTGTGTTTTGGGTCTCGGTCCGACACTGTGGTCAAAAGCGTTTTTAAAAAATCACTTAGTGCACCTTTAATGCTAAGGGTTGAGGTGGGTCAGAGCAGGCATAGTTTAGTCTGGCTTTTATGCTGCATTACATCTTTATATTATATTATATTACATTACACTAAGCAGCAGACAGTCTACTAATACTCTAATGATTGCTTACTTATAGTTGGTAGAATGTCTAATGTGGACTTTCCAAATAAAGTGTTACCTGTATTTCAACCTCTTTCTGATAACAGTTTTGAAAAGTCCTTAGGCTAATAATATACAATACTTAAATGTGATGAATTGTGGCTAAAATGCAGTGTCACTACTGTATGTCATCGTGTTGATGGGGCTGTCAACAGCTATGTCCTAAAAGGTTCAAGAATTAGTCTTTCCTTTTTTTCTTCCTTTTTTTTTCCTTTTTGCAAAATTGAATCCCTGAAGGCTTTGACCTTTTCATGATGAAGCTTTGACGCTCTGAAACTCGATCCAGGCGCAGAAAGACGTTCCAGGCTCCACGAGAAAAAAAAAATGGCTAGAAGCAGCCCAGTCTAGAAATGAGCTGGCAAAAAAGACATGATGCTGTTAATATTCTGTGAATTCTTCTGACTGATTAATGTTATCTTCTGACATTTCAAGACACATCAGAGCAATGTTAGAGCTGCTACAGTGTTGTAGCTCTTGTAATCTCTGGAGGAAATTCTTCTCCTGTTCTTTTAGGGTAGCGAAGTCAAATATGGGACATGTTTTCCCTGAGCTTTGCCACGAAACAAAACAACCAGCTCCTATATGATCACTATATATATATATATATATATATATATATATATATATAAAAATAATGACACCATTATAATGACTCCCATGACCCAGGGCGCAGAAAACACAATATAGCGTCCATTAACATGTTAAAAAAAATGATCAGTAATAATAATAAGGTCAATAATCTATCTCTAGATCTCTAATATTTAAAATCATTATTCTAATTAAATGCATCACTGTGCAACCCCAAAACTCTAAAATAACTCTATATTACTCTAAATTACTATATAATTTACAGAATTTAAGGGCAATGTTTTCCAAATTCGGATTTGCTCAGAAACAGCCCTGATGTGACAGTCTAATGTTGGAGTATATGAGGGGTCAAAGGTTAAACCCTAATCACCATCATTACCCCTCACAGGAGGAGGTCCCGAGCCACCCACTGATCTAACGACCTCAGAAGTGACCCATTACTCCTTCCGTGCCACCTGGGTCGCCCCTGATGGACCCGTGGAGAAGTACAGAATAGAGTATGTGAGCATCGCAGGAGGAGAACCAAAAAAGGTATGAACACTTCACATGTTTGAAAAGCATCACAACTACTATCGCCCATTGTTAGGGTTATTAAACCCTAAGTATTAAACTTAAGTGTGCAATTCATTTAAAACTATTTACGCAATGCACATTAACAGCAAGAAAGAGCAAAGAAAGACAAAGTGTGGCTTGAGACATTTCATGCTGAGCCAAAACTAGATTTCTTCAGAAGTCTGGAAGTCCGGAAACAGTCTGGAAAGGCTAACTTTGATTTGACCTAGAAGTGATTCATTTTGTTTTCTTTGCAAACACAGTCATGTCCTATACTTGTGAGTTCTCACTTTAATTCTGTTCGTCTGTTGCAGTTGCTTGTCGACGGGATGGTGACGACTGTGGTCTTGGAGAATCTCACTCCGCTGACAGAGTACATCGTGAAGGTTCACTCAGTGGTGGGAGAGGACAGCAGCGACCCCCTCAAAGGCTCAGAGACGACATGTAAGTGTGCATTTACCCACAATTCACTCATCACCAGAACAGCCAGAGCCAACTCCTCAACAATATGTATCTGAACACCAAAAAAAAAAGTTTTTATTTGCACATTCGATAAATGCAATTGTTTTAGAAGTACATACATGAGGATATGGTTCTGCACTTCTCTATACCATGGTAATACAGTTTATTGCATTGTAATACTTTGTTTTTTGGACATTTTACATGGTAATGCTATGATAATCTTAAAAATTCCTTGGAGTACCATGGAAATACCATGGTATTTGAGGACAGCAATCATTCAATACCAGTGGTATTAAAGTCTGACCACCATGGTACTACCACAATACAGAGTTAGACACTTTTGTAAGTATACTTGGGTGAATCTCACAAAAACATGTCTAATTTAAAAAATATATATTTTTATCCAGCAAGGATGCATTAATTGATCAAAAGTTACAGCAAAGACATTTATAATGTTACAGAAGATTTCTATTCCCAATCAATGCTGTTCTTTTGACATTTCTATTTAACAAAGAATCCTGAAGAATAAAATGTGTCAGTTTCTACAAAAATATGAAGCAGCACAACCGTTTACAACATTGATAATAATTGGAAATGTTTCTTGAGCAGAAAATCACGATTTCTGAAGGATCATGTGACACTGAAGACTGGAGCAATGATGCTGAAAATACAGCTGCGCATCACAGGAATAAATTACTGTTCTAGTATTTTACAATATTACGGTTTTTACTGTATTTTTGATCAAATAAATGCATTGTTGAGCATAAGAGACTTCTTTCAAAAACATTACCAAATCTTACAGACACAGACAAATCTTACAGACTACATTTACGGTAAGGAAAATGTGATTTCTTTTTAATAATGTCAATACAAAATCTTTAATAGTACTGAAAATGCTCTCAAGTGTAATTTCCTATATTTTTTTCGAAATGCAGTTCAGTTGTTGACAGGTTTCGTGCGATTCACCCAATGAAGTATCATCTTTGCTGTTTAAAAATGACCAAGATTTTCTGATGTTTAGCCAGTTGCTGAGAAGGTGCAAATAAAATGCTATGTGTATGTGCTAATATTGCTGTACCCTGTTTTGCCACCTTTAATTTTTTTAATTACCATTATTACTTAACCCTAACGTCATCATTCCTTTTACAGTGCTCTGAATGTAACCGTGTTGCATACGGCATGATGCTGCTTTGCATCGCAAAGTGTCATTGTATTATTTCATTTGTTGTCTGTGTGTTGACATTTGCATATCTGTTTGTCTGTCCGTCATTTCCATCACGTGAGTATCCCATGATCATTCTCATCCAACCATTGTCTCTCATGGCGTTCCATTCCATCTTGTCACACATCCATCATTCCATCCGGAATGCTTCCATGTTCCCATTCGAGCTTCAGTCCGCTTAGTTGGATAGTCAGGGATCAAACTGCAGAAGAGAAAGAGAGAAAAGTCATGTTCCTTTCTGTAGTGCCTCTCAGTGCTGTGAGGAACATGAACATCTACAAAGAGCGCTCCACCACCATGAATGTGAGATGGGATGCGGCCGAAGGGGCCACAGGCTACATGCTTCTCTACGACGCCCTTAATGCCACTGAACCCTCTGTGGAACAGGAGGTACGGTGACGCCACACATTTCAACCACTGCCCAGTCTGCTGTCCCGTCTCATCTAGTCAGTCAGCCTTTTGGAAAGCCCAGTCTTGAAGCTGAATATTTAAAAAAATAAATAAATACAAAACGTATTCATCAGGACTTACTGGAAGAGACAAAATGTTCTAATGGAAAACCAATGGTGCTAAACAGCCCAAATCTGTCAACATCTATGACATACTGTAGCAGAAAGAGGAAATGGAAAGCATTTTTGGAGATATTGTAGATACCACAGGTGGTAGGTCTACATTTATTGGGTTCAAAAACGTCCTTTATATTACAGCTTTTGGAAAATAGCAGCTCATTAGTGCTTTGGGGTTTGTTAGCACAGTTCCTCTTGCAAGTATTTCACAAAGTGAGAAGATCCAGAGGTCTCGATTTCAGTTCTGGCTTGAATCTGATGTCCATAGGGCTTGTCTGACAGAGCAGATGTTTCAATATTGTTCCTCCATTTTTTCATTAGAAAAGAAAAGAATATGCTTAGAGTTTTTGTTATAGTTGGTAGACACAGTCATAATGTCTTCACTGCAAAAAATATTTTTTTCTTATTCTTTTTTTTCGTACTCTTTTGTCTTTTTTTTTGCCTTATTTTCCAGTTCGATCTATCTAAACATTCGTGAGAAGCAAAATTAAGCCTTGTTTTCTGAAAAATGTCTAAAAATTAAGTGAGTTTATGCTTAAAACAAGAACAAATGTCTGCCAACAGGGTAGGAAATGTATTTGTCCTTGTTTTAAGTCAAAAGTGT
The DNA here is from genome assembly GCF_001515645.1 of Sinocyclocheilus grahami. NCBI lineage: Eukaryota > Metazoa > Chordata > Actinopteri > Cypriniformes > Cyprinidae > Sinocyclocheilus > Sinocyclocheilus grahami. The sequence continues at coordinate 524,291 of NW_015505825.1, forward strand.
GTGTCCTTAATAAAAGTTTTGATATATATACCCCAAAACTAAAAATTTTTTCAGATTCTGAAAGATTTTATATATATATATATATATATATATATATATATATATATATATACAGGTAATATAATAGGTAGTAAGTAAAATATCTTGATTTAGGAATGTTTAGATATTTGTTCTGGAAAACGAAACAAAAATACAGAGTAAGAAAATAATTTTTGCACTGGGATTCACAATTCAATATCTCAGTCAAGACAAGACTAAAATAATAATTTCTACCATTATATATAAATCTAAAGGATTTATAGATATTTTAAAGGTATTTGTGCTAAAACTGTCCTGCTAAAAAGACCAGCAAATGTTGTTTTGGATACTAATGCCCTGCATTTCTGCCCCCTTTTTCTTAAATAGCTTAACATCAACATCCCATCAAAATGAACCCTATTTACTTTTTGGCCATGATTCTTCATGGTATTCTAAACTTTTTTACTCTTGTTACAAATGTAACTCTCTTAATCTCTGTGGCCGTGAGAACTTTATTCAGCCTAGTGTTATTTTAGCATTAGTATTTATTTGTTTGTTTGTAAGAGTTTTACTTATAGTTAATGTAATAACTCTGGTTCAGCATCCATATCATTCATAAACTATCTTAGAAATTCAAGCTGGCCCAACCTGGTCTTTTCAGCAGTGGCGTAAAAAAAACATTCCATTATTTTCCCTTGAACAAGTCCACCATTCCTTTCATTTGTGATGTGGTTGACTTTCACAGATGCGTGTGAAAGGAACAGTTACTGACGTCCAGCTGAAGAAACTTCGTCCCAACACGGCCTACAGAGTTTCCGTCTTCACCCTGTTCGGCGATTTTGCCAGTGAACCTCTCTCTGATCGGGGGGTGACCCGTAGGTGGCACTAGGGCTTTCTTCCCCTCAGCAGGGATGTTTAGCACATCTATCTGATTCTCATTGTTTGTTTTTGTTTTTTTTGTATCTCTCCGGTATCTGTAGTGCCTATTCCTCCATCCGGTGAGTTGAGGATCACAGAGGTTACCCATAGCACCATGCAGCTGGACTGGGATCCATCGCCCGGCGCCGTTCGTAAATACATAATCACTTACAAGCCAGAGGATGGAGAGTTGAAGGAGGTAAAGTCAAGCTCATCAGCTTTTGGTGACATTTGCCCATCCTGGCAAATCACTGAATAGGCCATTCATTTGTGATTATATGTATGAATATGTGAAGGGAACTAACTGTGTTCAGAAAAGTTACACTGGCATTTTCTTTTCATCTTACCTTCTTATTCTAAAAGTAGTGTTTATAAGTGCAGCGCTGCTTGGCGTACGTTGGAAACTGGGGTAACTGCTGTATTTCTGTTTTTCCAAAATCATCACATGCTGTCAGAGATTTGCATTTTCATTCAGCCCATCTACCGTTTTTGTTCAGACCAATTGTATATTACATACATAATCAGAAATGTGATGTTTATCCTTTCATAAAGCTGTCATAAACACAAACACATTTTGTGTTACTTGAACTGTAAAGTTGTTTCAGTCATAGTTTTTTAATGATTTTATGACACTTTACAAGTTTTACAGCAATGCTACCTAAACAACAGAATATCCTAATTGACTACAGCTGCTGATTCCAATAATTTTTCTAGAAAATCACAGGTCTCTGTGAACATAACCACTGAAAGCAGAAGGTTCTCAAAGGAAACACAATCACAAGCGGGGTTTTAGAGGTCTGATAGTAAAAGTAATTTGCACTTGTAATATTTATGGTTTTATGAGAATCATATCACACCGGCCACAACGAAAAACTCCAAGCCGTGTTGAGTAGTGCTGCATTTGGGAATAATTGTGTGCACAGCTTATCAGCTGTTGAACAACAATCTTGTTTTCAAATGTGCAAAGCCTTCCTGGGTCACTGTGGAAGCCTTCCTGTGGAAAGATTCCTGTCTGTTTACACAATGCGTCCAGGCAGACAACCAAGAAAGAGACTCATGTTGATGGATTTGGGACCTTTTAACATATCAGCAATTATGTTACACAAGTCAGTGGAGACGGCAGCTGCCGAGAGAGTACAGCTGCTCTCCAGAGCTTCAGTTACGGCGATCATCTACCAAAGATTGCGAGAACAGACAGACGATAAAAAAAGATGGAGTTTTGAGTGGCACGCAGCAATCCAGTGCTTTGGGATGTGTATTTTATGGGTGGGATTTTTTCCTTTTTTAACTCTCAGTGGCAATTTTGGACTCAGCTTTTCTCCACATCCTGAAGTATTAATCATGACTCAGTTCTGCTCATAACTCTTCGTTCTGGGATGAAAAGATGAAACAAACATGCACACAAATGTGGGTCCAGGTGGATGGAAGCCTGAGAAGCCCGACAGATGGCGGCAGCTCCTGTTACCTGACACTGGATCAAAGATCAGGTTTAATTCTGCAGGAACTTAAAGTGATTTTATATGTATTGAGGCGTTGTTGTTTCTCTCAATGTCAACCCCTCTCTAGCAAAAATGCATCACATGTTAGGGTGGCCATTCATCTGGTTTTAGGTAGGACAGTCTGGTTTTGAAATACCAGGTTTTGTTCCTGAATGATTCAGTGTTTTTGAATGAATTGGGCGAGTCAATGATTCAATAAGCCATTTATAAAGATAGCTGCATACTAGTATAGTGCTCTTACTATTTTTAGCATTTTTATAGCATAAATATGTATATGTATATGTTAATATATATATTTATTTATATAGCATAAATCTCGCTGGATCTGTCCGCTGCTTTTGACACAGTTAACCACCAGATCCTCCTGTCAACCCTATTGGCAAAGGGCATCTCAGGAACCACACTCCAGTGGTTTGAGTCTTATCTCTCAGATAGGTCCTTCAAGATATCTTGGAGAGGTGAGGTGTCCAAGTCACAACATTTAACTACTGGGGTGCCTCAGGGCTCAGTTCTTGGACCACTTCTCTTCTCTGTCTACATGGCATCACTAGGTTCTGTCATTCAAAAACATGGCTTCACTGCTATGCTGATGACACTCAACTCTACCACTCATTCCATCCTGATGATCAGACGATAGCTGCTTGCATCTCAGCTTGTCTACCACTGTCCATCACCTTCAACTCAGCCTTGCCAAGACAGAACTGCTTGTGGTTCCATCAAACCCATCGTTTCATCATTGCAATGCTCTCTTGGCAGGTTTTCTAGCCAGTTCTATCAAACCTTTACAATTAATCCAGAATGCGGCAGCAAGATACATTTTTAACGAGCCGAAAAGAATGCACGTCACACCTCTGCTTATTAGTTTGCCACCTCTGCTACCAGTAGCTGCTCGCATAAAATTCAAGGCATTAATTGCCTACAAAACCACCACTGGCTCTGCACCCCTTTACCTAAATTCATTACTTCAGACTTATGTGCCTCTAGAAGCTTGTGTTCTGCAAGTGAATGGCGCTTTATTGTGCCATCCCAAAAGGCACAAAATCACTTTCTCTGACTTTTAAATTAAATGTTCCCTCCTGGTGGAATGACCTGCCCAACTCAATCTGGGCAGTTGAGTCCTTAGCCATCTTCAAGAATCGGCTAAAAACACATCTCTTCCATCTTTATTTAACCCTCTAACTCTAGAATTCTCTATTCTAATTCTATTCTTCATAAAATAAATAAATAAAAAACTTGCCCCTTTTAGACTTGCACTATTTATTTACTAACTGATTGTTTTCTTAAAAAAAACTTTTTGCATTCTATTTGTTTTCTTTTTATTTATTATACAATTATAATTCTGACTTTCTGACTTCTGATTAACAAAAGCAAAAAAGGCCTCTAACACTAGCTTGCTCTATTCTTTTTCTATTCTATCGGTTATGGAAAGAGACTCACTCAGAGGATTAGAAAAATACAATGTTACTTTATTTTCAGCAAGTGAAGCAGAGGGTACGGGCAGGTGAGTATAAAGTTAGTTCAGAAGTCCTTTGGGAAGATGAGGAGAGATAACTCTAGTAATGGGGATTCCCAGGAGATCGTGGAAGTGAGACAGAGGATAGCACACACCTCAGACGATGAGTGACGGGGTATCCACGGAGCAAGGGACTGGAACGAACACTGGAGGAAACACAGGAGGTAAGTACAACTGGTAAGTATGTCTTTCAATGAATCTCACGGATATCATAGAGAGAGAGTCCACTTCGTTGGAACGAGATCGGACACTGGAGTGGTATGAGGTGTGTGCTTATGAATGGGAGCTGAGGGTGATTGCTGATCCGTGACAGGTGCGTGTGATCAGAACTCAGGTGATGGTGTTCGCTGTGATTGTGAGGTGGCTGAGCCTGGCAGATTTGTGACACTATCTGTTTTCTTTTTATTTATTATATGATTTAAAAAAAAACTTGCTATGTGTACTGCCTTAAGCTAACTGAGACTTGTTATAGCACTTGCATATCATTGCTCTTTTGTTGATTTTGATTGCTTCTATTGTCCTCATTTGTAAGTCGCTTTGGATAAAAGTGTCTGCTAAATGTCTAAATGTAAATAGCAATAGAATAGAATGCTAATACTGTACATGGTTATGATATCAGCTTGCTTCATTCCTGAATGAATCAGCTCTTTTGAACAAATCAGTTGAAAGTGACTCGCTCATTAAGGCTTGTTGCCACCAACTGGTGGTTTTTTGTTTCATATTTAAAGTATGATGTCATAGTTTTATATTCAATATACTTTATATTTAACATGTTCATCTCCTAACAGTATTTATGCAATTGTAACAGCAGTGTAAATGCATTTGTGGCATCTCTGAGCTGCATTAAACAGTCTGCGTAAATACATCTAAATGCCACTTCAGATGTAGCTTGTGTGCAAAGTGCAAAGATGGATTTTGTTCAATACATGAAATGTGATGCATACATTTAAAACAAATTGAAAACAAAATAAAACTAAAAAGTAGGATTTACAACAATTACTCGGAAATTGTTAATAATTGCACAAATAATTACGAAGAAATGGCAAGTAACACATTGGATTAAACATGAAATTTTACAAGAGACAAACTGAAATCTGTGCACAATTATTTCCAACTTCAAAAATATAATATAATATATTTATATTATATATATATATATATTTTTTTTACAAGTAAGTGATTACAGGTGATCTTACTTCAGATCCCAGTAACTAGATATTAAAATACTCATAATCAGATTACAGTTCCATTTTTATTGATTACATGATTGCATGTTATTAACACAATGGCAGTAAAGTGTTAATAATTTACTGATAAAAGAAATCTAAAAGTAATCAATAAGTAGTCAGATCACATTACCTAAATTGTGCAATCTAATAGATTATATTGCTGACTACACTTTACGCAGTGTCCTTTGGAATCAGTAAAAGATTATAATTTGTAAGTAATCTACGAATCTATCAACTAACTGCCAATGTTAACCAGCCAAACCTTGACCTCCTGATGCCGCCAAGTCTTTTTGCTGTGTATTGTGTGGCCATAACTGCACTTCTCATGTTTCAATTTAGCTTGAAGTTGACGGAGATGTAACGTCTAGTGGACTGGATAATCTCATTTCCCAAACGGAATATGATGTGGCTGTGACTCCTGTGTATGATTCTGGGACCGGAAACCCAATGCTTAACCAAGCCGTTACAGGTAATGGGCATGGGGGTCCATTATCTATGAATAACCTCTGTAAATTGAAATAACACTTGACTGCTAAATGTTTCAAGTGCTTAATTGTAACCTGAAACTCATTCTAGACGTTGTCCCTGCCCCGAAGAACTTGAGGTTCTCTCAAGTGACCCAGACCAGTTTCAGGGCTCACTGGGAGGACGGTGCTCCTGATGTCTCCCTCTACCGCGTCGGCTGGACCAAGAGTGGAGAGAACAACTTTCAATATGTAAGACATCATAGTCTAAACATGAGGTCTGCTTCATCAAGTTGATTTGACTTCAACTGTGTATGTACTCTCCTTCCCATAAAATCATAAATATCACATGCATACATTACACTCAGAGGTATAAAGTAGTATAGAGAAATAGTACTGTTCTGGGAATATATATCTGTACTTGTACTCAGTTACATTCACAAAGTAAAAATAAATTTTTTTACTCCATTGTAATTTCACGTAGAAAGTACAAAGTACACATCAAATGAATTTTTCTAGTTATTTAAAAATAAAAACTTTTTTTTTCTTTATCCTGATGTAGTTTTGAAAGACGAGGGTGAGTAAATGGTGACAAAAAGTTCATTTTTGTGTGAACTAGTCTTTTCAGACTCTGAAGTCTGAACTACAGTAATAAAATGTTTTATAATAATCATAATAACCATTGCTGTAGGTAGATGAACTTGAGTCGAGTGTGAACACGGTTCATGATTAGGCTTGATTATTAAAAATCACTATTTCCAAATGTCAAACCACTGTACTATTATCGGCTGCTAATTTTAGCTGGAAGTAACAGGTAACATGTTTAAGGGTACTGGTTCGACTTTAACATCTGCTGTGTCCTGGAGTTGTACATAATCAATCATGTCATGATTTTTGGAAGGACAAATTTTTGAAAAATACTATAAATACTAAAAATGCCTCATAAATACTGAAATTAGAAAATTTCTTGTTTTCAAGTCAATTTAAAAAGCTAAGAATGTTTAAAAGTTAAAAGTGTTTAATTTCTTAACTTTTAAGTACAATTAAATGTGGATACTTAAAAAAAATATTGTAAATATATATATATATATATGTATATATATAAATATATATACTAGGGCTGTCAATCGATACATTTTTTTTAATCTAATTAATCACACCCTTTTTCTGTGATTAATCGCGATTAATCGCACACTTCATGAAATTAAGCATAGACCATTTATCTTGTTTCAAATGTTTATTTTGTCATCATTTGCTATATCCAGCAAAGTAAACCAAAAGATTGAAGGGTGATTCTCAAAAATCTTTATTTTCTGCAAGCTTTTTCAAGATAAATTTAGATGTCTTTCCAAAAAAAGGACACTTAGAAACTCCAAAAGGACACCAAAGAACCAAATGATATAAGGAGCCCATATAAGCACATATGAAAGAAAGAAACAAATCAGAATTTTATAGTTTGTGTAGATTGCAACAGCAAAGAGCTTTTTTACATTTTAGAGAAGTCAAGTTGCGATACCGACAGGACCACATGGAGATGCCAAAAAAACCCTAAACCAATCGCCTGCTGACTGCATCCACTACAGTACACGGATCCATTCAGAATAACTAAACACAGCAACATAAACATGACAAATCAAAACATTATCATGAATGTGTGTGGAAACAACGTGAATATACAGAAATGTTTGTGCCTGTGCATAAATACACCTGTACGCCCGTCTTTACCTTGATTGCAGTCTTCATTTCACTTCACTTATATATATAATGAATGTATGTATTTTATTTATTTATTTAAACTGTTTTTTTAAGTGCTCAGAAAATACTTTTGTAAAAAGTAAAAAAAAAAAAAAGACAATATCTGTCCTGTAAATTTTTGACATAGTAACTTGTACTTTTAGGTTTCTCAGTACTTTTTACACCCCTGCATGCAATAGTGATTGTTAGTGTCTGGCAATAATAACTAGCAGTACTGTTATTTGTGTCTCAGTATTGGTAAATGCTAATTGCACATTTAATTGCTGTCCAGTATGTAGCTAATACCACTGTCTTCCTCAGGATATCCTGAGCAGCGAGGACACCACTCTCCTTCTGGAGAACCTGGAGCCAGACACCCTCTATGATGTTTCTGTCACTGCCATTTACCCCGATGAGTCTGAGAGCGAAGATCTTCTGGGCAGCCAACGCACATGTAAGAAACCCCGAAATCCAAATGATAGACTTTTTCCATTTACTGCACTTTGGACACCACATGTGCATTTGACAAACTCTCACTCTTTCCCTCTCTACCCCGCTGACTGCAGTGTCCAAGGTTTTTACACCCGGTGAGTCTGGTGTTTTTAAGATACATGACATTTAACATTTGGATTGCATATGGATATAAGGATGTGTTAGAACACAAACCTGAAATATCAGATGTTGTTTCTTATAGCTCCTAGTGGACCTCCTCAGAACCTCCAGGTGTTCAATGCGACTACCACCTCCCTCACCACCAAATGGGATCACGCTCCTGGACGAGTGCAGAACTACAGGATCACCTACGTACCGGTTGCAGGAGGAAGATCACAGTCGGTAAAGAACATTTTTATGTTCATATTATCTGGCTGACTGATAATGGTATTACTGGAGATGTGTATTATTTCCTCTAGTGCCACCAAGTGAAATGGCAAACAATTCTCAACCACAAACAGTATCCATATTCAATTCATCCAACACTGATTAATTTGAAGAAAAAAAATTTTTTTTTTTTGACTGCTTCCCAGTGTGATTTATTATAACAAAATGTTATGGACCCTGAAATTGTTTTGAACCAATGTCTGATCCAGAGAGTTGATGCTTGTGGGTAGTTGATGTCCATGAGCATTTTTTTAAATCAACATAAAGAATATAAGATAAATAATTTATATCAATGTTCATAGTTTATCACCATTTTAATCACCCTTTTGGCTTTAACTAGTTTTAAATGTCATATGTGATAGAGCACTGATATCCAATTTAGCCTTTTTAATTTAATTATATAGTCAATTAATGAAGATGTAAAAACTGCATGCACATTGCCATTCAAAACGTTTCGTTCAGTAAGATTTATACATTTATTTATTTGAAAGAAATTAATTATTTTACTTAGCATGGATGCATTAAATTCATCAAATGTGACAGTAAAGACATTTATAAAAAAAAATTATATTCATCAAAGATTCCTTAAAAAATCAGGGTATCCGCAAAAATATGAAGCAGCACAACTGTTTTCAACACTGATAACAATAATCATGTTTCTTGATCATTAGAATGATTTCTGAAGGATCACGTGATGCTGAAAATTCAGCTTTGCATCACAGGAATAAATTACATATAAATTCAAGTATTTTCAAATAGAAAACAGACCTTTTAAATTGTAATAATACATCACAATATTGTTATTACAGTATTTTTGATCAAATAAATGCAGCCCTGGTGATCATAAGAAAGTTCTTTCAAAAAATTCTTACTGACCCCAAACCTTTGAAAGATAACATAATATATTTCTGTTAACTTAGATCTGTAGTTTGCATTATGTCTTTAGATTAATGCCATCACTGTAAAGCACAGGAATAGATTTAATCTAAACGATTTATTGTTTTATTGCCCTTATATTTCATATGAATTGCTGCACTGGCTGGAAATATCTGAAAGTGCATTTAATATTCCCTACAGGTTGCTGTTTTTGGTTTAGCTGGTCCAACTAAGAGTGCAAATCTTAGGCGGTTTAAGATGTTTTTGTCTGCAGAATCAACTATCATCTTATTATTTTCCAATGTTTTCATGGTATCTGAATGGGTGCAGAGGTGTTGTTTTTCTATACTAAAGTCATTGCAGTAACTTTTCCAGCTTCTGTTTTCTTCATCAAGAAGGCAGATTTACATTGGCAGCATTCATAGGAATAACAGCATAAAACTAAACACTGAAAAACAGTCTTTTCTGCAATCGTACAGTATTTGTGATGTGTTGTTCCTGACATTATCCAGCACTGCTGAAAATTACTTAAGCTTATTTAAAGGAATCATTTGGGCTAAAAAAACTCTGACAAGCTGTTGATTACCACAGAAAATGACCCATCCTTCTCTTTGTTGACAAAAAAACAAAAATACAATTTAGAGTAATAAAAATGCATGTAATGCATGTAGTGTATATATATATAATATAGACACAAATAGTGGAGCTGATCCTTTGACTCATTTAACAGCACAGTTCATTCTCTCTGTCACAGACACAGATTGGAGGGAAGAAAAACACAGTTATTCTGCAAAAACTGACTCCAGACACTCCCTACTACATCACGGTTGCTGCAATCTATGCGAATGGAGATGCCAAAGATATTTCTGGCCAAGGAAAGACATGTACGTCACGTGACTTTACCGCATTCATTAGACCTGTTGGTTACCCATCTACATGAATGCATTTTTTCAGATAGTGCTTAAATTATATAAATTAGGTAATTGTTGACACATTGAATAGAGTTTTGTGTGTGTTCCCATAGTACCACTGGGCAGTGTGAGAAACCTTCAGGTCACGGACCCCACGGTCAGCACTCTGAATGTACGCTGGGAGCCGGCTGAAGGGAGCGTACGGCAATACAGGATTTACTACCAGACCGTCACAGGGGGCGCAGAAGACATGGTACGTCCCATGGCACCTCCTAACACGTATATTATGTTCCAGGTCAATTTGACCTGTGTTTTTGAGCTGTCTGAAATACTGGTTACCCTTGAATGCTTTTCTTGAAATTGTGTGACCACTTCTCATTTAAGTCATAAACTTTGACGCACTGAGGTGCTGTGGAATTTTTGTTCGAAATTTCTTATTACGATTGTAATGTTGGCAGATCAATTTTAATTTCTGACTTGGTTAAAGGCAGGTGTACCGACCCAAAATAAAACAAATGTATTTTGTTATGTCAGTTTCTCAACTGCCATCTAAGAGTGTTTATATTTATTACATTTATGCATTTGGCAGATCCTTTTATTTTGTATATATTGAAGGCGTACAGTTTTATTAGTTCATTGTGGAAGCCCGTGTCTGCCACTGAAAAAAAAATGAAAAAGGCACATATGAAAGAAAGAAACAAATCAGAATTTTATAGTTTGTGTAGATTGCAACAGCAAAGAGCTTTTTTACATTTTAGAGAAGTCAAGTTGCGATACCGACAGGACCACATGGAGATGCCAAAAAAACCCTAAACCAATCGCCTGCTGACTGCATCCACTACAGTACACGGATCCATTCAGAATAACTAAACACAGCAACATAAACATGACAAATCAAAACATTATCGTGAATGTGTGTGGAAACAATGTGAATGTACGGAAATATCTGTGCCTGTGCATAAATACAATGTGCGATCAGTGCGTCAAGAGCACTCATACATGCATTATTATAACAGACTCATGCTTACTGTACGACTCCTGTACGCCACCGCAATCGTCTTTACCTTGATTGCAGTCTTCATTTCACTTCACTTATATATATAATGAATGTATGTATTTTATTTAATGTAATGAACTGTTTTTTTAAGTGCTCAGAAAATACTTTTGTAAAAAGTAAAAAAAAAAAAAAGACAATATCTGTCCTGTAAATTTTTGACATAGTAACTTGTACTTTTAGGTTTCTCAGTACTTTTTACACCCCTGCATGCAATAGTGATTGTTAGTGTCTGGCAATAATAACTAGCAGTACTGTTATTTGTGTCTCAGTATTGGTAAATGCTAATTGCACATTTAATTGCTGTCCAGTATGTAGCTAATACCACTGTCTTCCTCAGGATATCCTGAGCAGCGAGGACACCACTCTCCTTCTGGAGAACCTGGAGCCAGACACCCTCTATGATGTTTCTGTCACTGCCATTTACCCCGATGAGTCTGAGAGCGAAGATCTTCTGGGCAGCCAGCGCACATGTAAGAAACCACAGGACCCTGAAATTGTTTTGAACCAATGTCTGATCCAGAGAGTTGATGCTTGTGGGTAGTTGATGTCCATGAGCATTTTTTTAAATCAACATAAAGAATATAAGATAAATAATTTATATCAATGTTCATAGTTTATCACCATTTTAATCACCCTTTTGGCTTTAACTAGTTTTAAATGTCATATGTGATAGAGCACTGATATCCAATTTAGCCTTTTTAATTTAATTATATAGTCAATTAATGAAGATGTAAAAACTGCATGCACATTGCCATTCAAAACGTTTCGTTCAGTAAGATTTATACATTTATTTATTTGAAAGAAATTAATTATTTTACTTAGCATGGATGCATTAAATTCATCAAATGTGACAGTAAAGACATTTATAAAAAAAAATTATATTCATCAAAGATTCCTTAAAAAATCAGGGTATCCGCAAAAATATGAAGCAGCACAACTGTTTTCAACACTGATAACAATAATCATGTTTCTTGATCATTAGAATGATTTCTGAAGGATCACGTGATGCTGAAAATTCAGCTTTGCATCACAGGAATAAATTACATATAAATTCAAGTATTTTCAAATAGAAAACAGACCTTTTAAATTGTAATAATACATCACAATATTGTTATTACAGTATTTTTGATCAAATAAATGCAGCCCTGGTGATCATAAGAAAGTTCTTTCAAAAAATTCTTACTGACCCCAAACCTTTGAAAGATAACATAATATATTTCTGTTAACTTAGATCTGTAGTTTGCATTATGTCTTTAGATTAATGCCATCACTGTAAAGCACAGGAATAGATTTAATCTAAACGATTTATTGTTTTATTGCCCTTATATTTCATATGAATTGCTGCACTGGCTGGAAATATCTGAAAGTGCATTTAATATTCCCTACAGGTTGCTGTTTTTGGTTTAGCTGGTCCAACTAAGAGTGCAAATCTTAGGCGGTTTAAGATGTTTTTGTCTGCAGAATCAACTATCATCTTATTATTTTCCAATGTTTTCATGGTATCTGAATGGGTGCAGAGGTGTTGTTTTTCTATACTAAAGTCATTGCAGTAACTTTTCCAGCTTCTGTTTTCTTCATCAAGAAGGCAGATTTACATTGGCAGCATTCATAGGAATAACAGCATAAAACTAAACACTGAAAAACAGTCTTTTCTGCAATCGTACAGTATTTGTGATGTGTTGTTCCTGACATTATCCAGCACTGCTGAAAATTACTTAAGCTTATTTAAAGGAATCATTTGGGCTAAAAAAACTCTGACAAGCTGTTGATTACCACAGAAAATGACCCATCCTTCTCTTTGTTGACAAAAAAACAAAAATACAATTTAGAGTAATAAAAATGCATGTAATGCATGTAGTGTATATATATATAATATAGACACAAATAGTGGAGCTGATCCTTTGACTCATTTAACAGCACAGTTCATTCTCTCTGTCACAGACACAGATTGGAGGGAAGAAAAACACAGTTATTCTGCAAAAACTGACTCCAGACACTCCCTACTACATCACGGTTGCTGCAATCTATGCGAATGGAGATGCCAAAGATATTTCTGGCCAAGGAAAGACATGTACGTCACGTGACTTTACCGCATTCATTAGACCTGTTGGTTACCCATCTACATGAATGCATTTTTTCAGATAGTGCTTAAATTATATAAATTTGGTAATTGTTGACACATTGAATAGAGTTTTGTGTGTGTTCCCATAGTACCACTGGGCAGTGTGAGAAACCTTCAGGTCACGGACCCCACGGTCAGCACTCTGAATGTACGCTGGGAGCCGGCTGAAGGGAGCGTACGGCAATACAGGATTTACTACCAGACCGTCACAGGGGGCGCAGAAGACATGGTACGTCCCATGGCACCTCCTAACACGTATATTATGTTCCAGGTCAATTTGACCTGTGTTTTTGAGCTGTCTGAAATACTGGTTACCCTTGAATGCTTTTCTTGAAATTGTGTGACCACTTCTCATTTAAGTCATAAACTTTGACGCACTGAGGTGCTGTGGAATTTTTGTTCGAAATTTCTTATTACGATTGTAATGTTGGCAGATCAATTTTAATTTCTGACTTGGTTAAAGGCAGGTGTACCGACCCAAAATAAAACAAATGTATTTTGTTATGTCAGTTTCTCAACTGCCATCTAAGAGTGTTTATATTTATTACATTTATGCATTTGGCAGATCCTTTTATTTTGTATATATTGAAGGCGTACAGTTTTATTAGTTCATTGTGGAAGCCCGTGTCTGCCACTGAAAAAAAAATGAAAAAGGTAATTGCGACTTTTTAACACAATCACAGATTTTTTTTCTCTCAATTGTGAGTTTACATCTTGCAATCCTGACTTTTTTTTTTAGAATAGATATAAACTCGCCAATTGCGAGTTATAAAGTCAGAATTGCGAGATATAAAGTCAGAATTGCAGGATATAAACTCACAATTGCTAGAAATAAACGTGCAAATCTGACTTTTTTCTCTGAATTTATATTTTGCAATTCTGACTTTATAACTTGCAATTGCAACTTTTTATCTCACAATTCTGACTTTTTTTCTTGCAATTGTGAGTTTACGTCTCGCAATTCTGACTTTTTTTGTTGTGAGATATAAGCTCGCAATTGCCAGTTTTAAAGTCAGAATTGCGACATATTAACTCACAATTCTGACTTTATAACTGGCAATTGCGAGCTTATATCTCACAACAAAAAAAAAAGTCTGAATTGCGAGACGTAAACTCGCAATTGCAAGAAAAAGTCAGAATTGTGAGATAAAAAGTTGCAATTTTTATTTTCATTCGGTGGTGGAAACGGGCTTCCATAGTTTATGCATGCGTTTCTTGTAGCTCATTATCATTTAAAGAGACATGCACTGAAACGGCTAGCTATGAACAAAGTTGTTTTCGACAAGGTAAAAAGGAAGTTGTTTTATATGACCATTGAAGAATTTAACCAAGTATGTAACAGACATTTCATGGAGACTCTAAATAATCATACCAACTTGTGGAAAATGGGCATCCGATGTCCTCTTTAATAATATAACTGATGCAAAAATCCCATTGAAGGCCAGAATAGCATAATAATAAATAAATAAATCATAGACACTTGGAGTTTGTCTCTCTTGGCTTGGACCAGAAAGCAACCATCAAACAACCACTTAGACAAGTGCATCAAAATGTACTAAATACACATATAACACATAGCAGCAGTCCCTCAACCATCCTAAGCATTGTGTGATTTCGCAGAGACTAGAAAATGAAAATCTTTCATCGTTTTAATGTTCTCAGGTCCAGGTTCCTGGAAGCACCTCCAGTACAGTTCTGAAGAACCTGCAGTCTGATACAGAGTACACAGTAACAGTGGTGCCAGTATACGCTCCTGGAGAGGGCAAGCGCATGTCGGAGAACGGAAAAACCTGTGAGTTTATGCAGCCTTTTCTTATTTTAGCATTACTGGAAAGCAACAAATTCCCATATTCATCCATCATATACTCCCCAGTAACAGGAACCCTTTTGCCAAAGTTTTCACTCCAGTGAATGGACAAAGTGCAGTTTTCTGACTTTAACATTAAAGTCTTGCACTTATAAATAGAATCTCAGAGACTTGCTCAAAGATTGAATCAGCTTTATTGGATTGATCACTAAGGGAGGAATGCCGATGTGTTGGCAACCCCATAAATGTGACTCCAGTCTGGGCTTAATGAGCCTTCTTTATGGAGTGTAATGACTGGAGATGCTGGTGTGAGGCTTACAAACGATCTATTTCACCAAATGGAAAACCCAGGGAGGTGCAAGGACATAAAAGCACACTTATTTATTGCTGTCACGTCAATGCTCCTCATTCAGAGTCAAACTAACAGGTTTTTGTTGGCGTCATTGTTTTTCCACCAGGTGGTTTGCTTCCCATCATCTCCAGTTTGCTTTGCGTGGTTTTGCCACGTTAATGCAAGTGTTTGTTTTGGTCAAAATCTGGGATCAGGGTTTTTGCTGGTGGAAATCTAAAGCTTGTTCTGTTCTGCTTTTTGTTTTCATGCACCATTCACGATGTGTGTTATCAAAAGCTGTACACATTTACTGTTCATGCAAGACACCCTAAGTGAATCGGATAAAATATTTAAATAATAGATATAGCAAATTTTATCCAAACTAAATATGCACTAATTTGCATACATTTCAGAATCATATCAGAAAATATTGTCAACAACTAGAAAAAAATGTTACCATCATTTTATGAATAAAGATCAGGTGGATGGTATATGAGCAAACCCCCATGGTAAAAAACTACTGACACGAACAGATAAAGTGCAATAAAATAAACACTTAAAAGAATATTTTGGATATTTTCTTCCCACTAAGTCTGAAACAACACTTGCAAAAGAAATCCAAATAATCCAAAATCTCAAAAATCACCAGTGTATTAATAAAAGTCTCGATTTAATATACAGCTAAACAAGCTGAACAAAAGCTAAACATATACTGTCTGTCTTTTAATTTTGGGGTGAAATATACCCTGGACATGCCCCAAAGCTGCCATATTTCTTAAAGGGGTCATATGATGTTGCTAAAAAGAACATTATTTTGTGTATTTGGTGTAATGAAATGTGTTTATGCGGTTTAAGGTTCAAAAACACATTATTTTCCACATGCTGTACATTATTTTTCCTCCTCTATGCCCCGCCTTTCTGAAGCGCATCGATTTTTACAAAGCTCATCGGTCTGAAAAAGCGAGATGTGCTCTGATTGGCCAGCTATCCAGTGCATTGTGATTGGCCGAATTCCTCAAGCGTGTGACGGAAATGTTACGTCCCTTACCATACTGTAATGCCTGCGGCAACCACATGTGACGACCCCGGGCTGGACTCCGCTTCGTCCACGGTGAAAGCCGATCCGGCGATCGACAGCGCGAAGTTGATGTATTTCCTCAGCGACCAGCATGGATCAGCTCCAGGCATGACGAAGCGATATAGTCCTCTTTTGGAAGACCAAACAAAGTAGTTTCGCTTTCACAACGAAACACACAGTGCCTTCATGATATGGCAGCGGCAACAACAATACTACAGCGAGAATAAAAGTTACGCCTTCTTTCTTTGCGTGAACATTTGGGCGGTGTTATGCAAATCTTCCCACATAGTGAGGTAGATATGTGGGGCGTGTTAGAACGAGCCGTTTTAGGTAGGTGTGGTTAACTCTTAACTTTTATAAAGAATATCTCTTTGGATTTGAGACTTTAGTCTTTGCAACTTTACAGATCTTCTTTATGCACCAAGAGCTTGTAACACTCCAAAGAGAAAGGAAAAATTGAAATCGCATCATATGACCCCTTTAAGATGAACCCAAAAGCTGACTATCAAGTTTTTGAGTAGGCTCTTACCGTCGGTTTTGGTTTAAAGGCAATTTTAATTGTCTCTCTTCACCCTTTTGAAATGCTGTTGTAATCGCTTTCTGTGGTGGTTGACATTGAAACTAGTATTGTGTTTAAACCTGCATGCATCAGGGCTCCTGTAAATAGTTGTACATTTCTGTTCCTCTTTAACCACTCTAAACGCTCACCCCTTTTACTGTCTTTGTTTTTATGATGCTGCTCCCGCTCCTGTCTGAAACAGTGACGCGGACCCCTGCCAAGAACATCCGGGTTTACAACCCCACCACAAACACCCTGAACGTGCGCTGGGAGCCGGCCTCCGGAGATGTGCTGCAGTACCGCGTCGGCTACACCCCCCTCTCTGGAACCCGTTCCGCTCAATCTGTAAGTCCTCATTGTTAGGCTCGCGGGAAAGATCGTACAGGAAATACTGCCGCGACAAATGTCAGTCTCTCAACCTTTTGAGCGTAACGGTCTGTTTGCAGTCTGTCCCTCGCAAAGATGTTTGTGCTTTTAATGTCATGCAGCCTCGTTCTCACATGAACTTCATTGCTTGAGAGGGATATTCACAAAGCTCCGAAATCCATAAATGACTTTTATTGTCGTCAGATGCTTGCTGTGGAAAATCTTGAGCCCAAACCTGTTTTATTTCAGCACTGAGGAAAACAGAGTTGAAACATTCTGTCTTATGTCTTAACAGAACGAGCTTCTTATCTGCAGCCACAAAGGCTTTGTGGAATATTGTTATGGAGGCACATCTTTTCCGACATTGTGGCCAGTTTTCCAAATTCTCTGCACTTTAATTTTAACCTCCGATCTATGATGATTTTTTTACCTTTTCCACTGGAACTTTGAAAAACTCCAGAAGTGCAATCAATCGCCCACTAAACTCAGTCGTCAAAATAAAGGATAGTGTTGTCAGGAACGTGAAAAGGGAGTTTCCCATGTCATTAATGGGGAAGTCAGTGACCCCCCTGACCTGGCGTTGTGAAGAGCAGTGAAAGGAGGCGATTGCACGACACTGTCAGCACATCATTCACTTGAATTGCTACAACTGCTACACTATTAACACATCAAAGGAATGTTTCCACTGCATTGGCTGTGTAAGTGATCGCTAATGGTTGGGTTGGAAATCAGTGGTGACACAAACATCAGTGAGTGCAAGAGGTCATCTGTAGAAACACAGACACACTTCTTTCTCAGGGTGTAATATATCAGAGATTGTAAAGCCAACAGTTTTGATGTGTGTAATCTTAAGAGATTAAATGTTGAGGGACATATCATTTTGCATAAAGATGTTTTTCTTTGTTTGCTTTGTGACATCCTTAATATTGAACACCACTCATTCACATTACCCTAATGAAAAAAAAACCCTAATTTTTTTACGGAATCCTAGCTTTACGGAATAAGAATCTGATAAGAATGAACGGTAGATTCCTGTGAACAGTATGATTTTTAGTAAAATGTGCTCATTTAGTCGTATTTTATTGCCTCAACTGTGAACTGAATCCTTATGTAAATTAATTAACATGGATTAAATGGTAACACTTTCTTTTAAGTACCAATTCTCACTATGAACTAGTTGTTTATGAGCATGCATATTACTAGCATATTGGCTGTTTATTACTACTTATAAAGCACATATTAATGCCTTATTCTGCATGGCCATTTTTCCCTTAATCCTACCACATACCTGAACTTAACTACCTTACCAACTATTAATTAGCAGCAAATTAAAAGTATACAGAGGTAAAAGTCATAGTTAGTAGTTAGAATTGGTCCCCAAACTGAAGTGTGACAAACTTGGAGCAAATGTAGGTGTTCTGGTGGATCATCCTAAAATAAGCTTATTTTTGTTATAATATAAATATTATTTAATATAATATAATAAATGTAATATATTATTTGTACTGATTTTCCTTTTGATTTTCCTTTTGATATGTTCTTTGTGAGCTTCACTCATTAATCATTGTAAAAGTATTTGAAGTATCATAAATGTCACTAGTTAACAAAGACAGCCTGTGTGTGTCCCTGGTGGTAAATTATTACTTTTTTTTTGTTGCCGGTTAGGTGCTCGTTCCAGGGAACACCCACACTGCCTTGCTGCAGCAGCTCGATTCAGACACAGACTACGCTGTGAGTGTGGTGGCTTTGTATGCTGACGGCGAGGGCTCCTCTGTGTCTGATAACGGAAAAACAAGTGAGTCTGACTGCAGGACGCCTCCATCAGAGTTCCTTTGTTATGTGTTTGTGGCGCATTCTCAGTGACATTGAAATGTCAGCATTTATATTTATTTGTTATTTAATCATTTCAGATGTGAAGGTATCAGCTGAAATTTCAGGAAATCAAATTTTCCAACTTAAACCCAAAGTACAAGGGTTGTAATTTGTTATCATACGTGACCCTGGACCACAAAACCAGTCTTAAATGTCAATTTTTCAAAATTGAGATTTATACATCATATGAAAGCTGGATAAATAATATTTCCGTTGATATATGGTTTGTTAGGATAGGACAATATTTGGCCGAGATACAACTATTTTGAAAATCTGGAATCTGAGGGTGCAGAAAATCTAAATATTGAGAAAATCATCTTTAAAGTTGTCCAAATGAAGTTCTTAGCAATGCATATTACTAATCAGCACTGAAGTTTTGATATATTTACGATAGGAAATTGACAAAATATCTTCATGGAACATGATCGTTACTTCATATCCTAATGATTTTTGGCATAAAAGAAAAATCAAGCATTTTGACCCATACAATGTATTTTTGGCTATTGCTACAAATATACCCCAGCAAATTAAGACTGGATTTGTGCTCCAGGGTCACATATTTGTTATCGTTTTCAAAGAAAAAAAAATGTTTTGTCCGATTTTTGAGTTACTACCGCCAATGCAAAATATGCAGTACAAATAGTTATTTATTGTTACGAACCCTAACCCTGCTACATTATTTCAACTTCATCACATGGCTTTACTAACCAATGGCATTGCACCACTCTACACTTGGAAAAAATTTTCACAATGATTTTGTCCCATGGCAGAGTTGAACTACTAAGCTCTTTAAGGCAAATTTAAGGGTAAACTAGAAACTATAAGTACTCATAAAGAATGTGAACTAAACTTGTTGCCAAAAGATTGAATGATGTCAGAAAGAGAAAATCATTATTTTTAGATGAGGATTTTTTTATATACAGTGTATATTACAATGTAACATTTGTATATATACAGTATAATGTTATATTGTAATTGTGATGACTTGGGTGATGTAATGATGATGACATAAAAATTTGCAGATATTCAAATGAAAAATATTTTAATAATTTTAAACATAAAACCTGTGCATAATAAACGAAACAATTTCAAATCTACTGTATCCAGAAAAGTTCAGTATACTAGTAAATTACGTATATAAGTAGTAAGTCATATATGCACAAACAGCACACAAATGGTCTTTTCTTCCAGAAATATGATTTTGAGAGAACCTCTGTTATTCTGATTGCAGTGCCCCGCGGCGGCCCCAGGAACCTGCGTGTGTATGATCCGACCACCAGCACGCTGTCTGTCAGCTGGGAGCATGCAGAAGGACCCGTGCTGCAGTACCGCATTGGCTATGCACCCACCACTGGAGATCCCATTGAGGAGTTTGTGAGTGTTGTATTTTATAGTAGTGATTATAAAGGACAGGAGCAATATATGTTAACATCAGGTATTTTTACGAGCCCATGGATGTTATTTGATTGAATGCATGCTAGAAAGCTGATCTTGTCCTGCTGTTTTTCACATAGACAAGTGTCCCTGGCAACAGAAACACTGTCATCTTGCAAAACCTGCAGCCAGACACTCCGTACAACATCAACGTAGAGGCTATTTATCAAGATGGGCCTGGAGGACGACTGTCTGGAGATGGAAAAACATGTAAGGAAGGTTACACAATCACATTACGGCTTGATAGATAGATGGATGGATGGATGGATGGATGGATGGACGGACGGACGGATGGACGGACAAACAGACAGACAGACAGACAGACAGAGACGGACGGACGGACGGACAGATGGACGGATAGACAGACAGATGGATGGATGGATGGATGGATGGATAGACGGATAGACAGACAGATAGATAGACAGACAGCCAGACAGACAGGCAGACAGATAGACAGACAGACAGACAGACAGACAGACAGACAGACAGACAGACAGACAGACAGATAGATAGACAGACAGCCAGACAGACAGGCAGACAGATAGACAGACAGACAGACAGACAGACAGACAGACAGACAGA
>NW_015505825.1:545879-572397 GCF_001515645.1 Sinocyclocheilus grahami
GATAGATAGATAGATAGATAGATAGATAGATAGATAGACGGATAGATAGACGGATAGATAGACGGACGGACGGATAGATAGATAGATAGATAGACAGACAGTTAGATAGATGGATGGATGGATGGATGGATGGACGGACGGACGGACGGACAGACAGATAGATAGATGGATAGACAGACAGACAGACAGATAGACAGATAGATAGATAGACAGATGGATAGACAGACAGATAGACGGATGGATAGATAGACAGATGGATAGACAGACAGATAGACAGACAGACAGACAGACAAACGGATAGATAGATAGATAGATAGATAGATAGATAGATAGATAGATAGATAGATAGATAGATAGATAGATAGATAGATAGATAGATAGATAGACAGACAGACGGACAGATGGATAGACAGACAGACAGATAGATAGATAGATAGATAGACCGACAGACAGACAGACAGACAGGCAGGCAGATAGATAGATAGACAGATAGACAGACAGACAGACAGACAGACAGATAGATAGATAGATAGATAGATAGATAGATAGATAGATAGATAGATAGATAGATAGATAGATAGATAGATAGATAGATAGATAGATAGATAGATAGATAGATAGATAGATAGATAGATAGATAGATAGATAGATAGATAGATAGATAGATAGATAGATAGATAGATAGATAGATAGATAGATAGATAGATAGATAGATAGATAGATAGATAGATAGATAGATAGATAGATAGATAGATAGATAGATAGATAGACAGACAGACAGACAGACAGACAGATAGATAGATAGATAGATAGACCGACAGACAGACAGACAGACAGGCAGGCAGATAGATAGATAGACAGATAGACAGACAGACAGACAGATAGATCGATAGAACGACAGACAGAACGATAGACAGACAGACAGACAGACAGACAGATAGATAGATAGATAGACAGACAGAAACAGATAAACAGATAGTCAGACATGTTGACTGTAAGAGAGAAGCTGTGCTGGAAATCAGTGTATGGGAAAATGTCAATGTCTTGGCTCCTGTTTACTGTTTCTTTCTTCTCCTTCAGTGGGTCTCTTGGAGCCTCGTAACCTGCGTGTTTCTGATGAGTGGTACACTCGTTTCCGAGTGTCCTGGGATCCTGTACCTGCGCGGGTCAATGGTTATAATCTGGTCTATACCCCAGTGGGTAAGAGACAGTTCTAGATGATTTTACCATGTTGTCATAATCTGGACATCCTGTTGTAGGTTATGCTGACACATGTTCTAGTAAGCTGTCCGGTGTGTTGTTGCAGGCACGGATAACACCATGGAAGTGTTTGTTGGAGATGTTACTACACACATCCTGCACAACCTCCAGCCTGGCACCACATACGACCTGAAGGTTTACGCTCAGTATGACGCTGGCGTGAGCGGCGCTCTGGTCGGACAAGGAACCACCTGTACGTGCTCGTTTCTTTGACTGACAAATCACACAGATATGTTTCAAGATTGTTTTAAAACAGCTGCTTTAACTGTGGAATGTTGTTTGCCATTGCAGTGTACCTTAATGTGACTGACCTCACCACATACAACGTCGGCTATGACTCCTTCTGCATCAGATGGACGCCTCACCGAGCCGCCACCTCTTACAGGCTAAAACTCAATCCTTTCAATCGTAAGTTAATAGAATATGAAGAGACGCAAATTAATTAAACATAAATGCTGCATTTTATTCATGTTCCCCCTACACGTGTTATACACATATTAAGGCCTTAATTTAGTATTTATGCATTTGAATTGCTTTTTTTCATCCATTATGCTGATATGATGCGTTTTTATCAGTCATGCATAAATGAAAGATTTCTGTAATAGTACTAATAAATGGAATGTGTTTAAATAAACAATAACCATGTTTATATATTTATTATCAATAAATACAATAAGTTTAAATCGCGTACATTTTAACTAATTTAATATTGTTGTTCCACTGCTAGTTGCATTTTAACCATGTTCATACTTTTTAATTGAATAAAAGGAATTGTTTTCACAATTAATAGATTTATGCTGATTCTAAACTATTAGAATTTTTAGTATTTTAATAATAATTGATATCCTGTTATAGTTTTTGTTCGTATTTTGAATTCGATTTTTAAAATATATTTTGTTTTCATTTGAATTGTTTTATTGTAATGTTTGTATTTGATTATTTTATTTTATTTTATTTGTATTTATTATTTTATTTTAATATGTCTTATAGGTACATATGTCTCATGTAGCTTTTACGTTTTAGTTTATTTAGTTTTTTAAAAGTTTAAACGTTTTTTTAATGGTTTTAGTTTTAATTTTACTTAATGCTAATAAATTTATTTTGAAAATATGATTATTTAAATAAAATCAAATAGTTAATAAATAAATTGTGCACATATTTGTTTTATTTTTTAATGAATTATTTAATGAAATAATTGAGCATCACATTACACTTTAGTTGTTGTTGTTTTTTTAAGTTAGTTTAGTTTGTAACATGTTTGAAATTTTAATGCAATTCAAATACATAAATATTCATATTTGTATAAGCTTACGCTTCTCTCTTATCGTTAGCGGCTAACCGTGGGGCTCAGGAGGTCACTATCACTGCCGCTGAGAGCCAGTACTGTTTTGACGGGCTGATGCCAGACGCGCTGTACAACGCCACAGTCTACACACAGACCCCCAATTAATGAATTATTTAATGAAATAATTGAGCATCACATTACACTTTAGTTGTTGTTGTTTTTTTTAAGTTAGTTTAGTTTGTAACATGTTTGAAATTTTAATGCAATTCAAATACATAAATATTCATATTTGTATAAGCTTACGCTTCTCTCTTATCATTAGCGGCTAACCGTGGGGCTCAGGAGGTCACTATCACTGCCGCTGAGAGCCAGTACTGTTTTGACGGGCTGATGCCAGACGCGCTGTACAACGCCACAGTCTACACACAGACCCCCAACCAGGAGGGGCCCGGAGTCAGTGTCAAAGAGCGCACACGTAAGTCACGACGCATTCAGAAGAATTCAGTCCCACAGCTCTGATTACAGTTTTACTCATGGTCTCTTTGTCTGTTCTGTAGTGGTGAAGCCCACCGTAGCCCAAACACCACCTCCAACTCCTCCACCACCACCCACCATCCCTGCTGCACTCGAGGGTAAAGACACAAGAGCGTTCACTTTTTCCAAATGCTTTTTACATTTTTTATTTGCTTCCCAGCTTTGCTGGTAACACATTAGTATGGGGACCAATTCTCACTATTAACTAGTTCCTTATTAGCATGCCTATTATTAACATATTGGTTGTTTATTAGTTCTTATGAAGCACATATTGTGCATGACCATACTCTACATCCTTAACTTAACAACTACCTTACTAACTATTAGTAAGCAGAAAATTAGTAGTTCATTGAGGCAAAAACAAACCAAAAGTTCATGGTTTGTTAATAGCGAGAATTGGACCTTAAAATAAAGTGTGACCGCTTTGCTTCTTCCAAACAATGCAATCCTCTGAAACTTTTATTATGCTGTGTAAATAGTCACAGTAGAGCTGAATGGAATTTTAGGTCCAATAAACAAACACCCTTTAATGCTTAAGCGACTGAAATTTCAGTAACTAAAAGAACATTTGACAGGGGTGATACGGTGTATTACTGTACCTGCATTGCTCATTACACTTTGTTTTGTAATGCCAGTGTGCAAAGGAGCCAAGGCTGACCTGGTGTTCCTGATCGACGGCTCGTGGAGCATCGGAGATGACAGCTTCATTAAAGTCCGTCAGTTTCTCTTCAGCATGATCGGAGCATTTGATGTCATCAACCGTGATGGCATGCAGGTAAACGACCTGTCTGTAGTCATGTGATTGACTGCATGTGCACGTCTGCCAGATAGTGCTGGGATTCATTTGCTCTTTTTTTTCTCCTTCTGTGAAACAGGTGTCTTTTGTGCAGTACAGTGATGAAGCTAAAACTGAGTTCAAACTGAACACCTACCACGACAAGGGAATGGTGCTGTCCGCCCTTCAGATGGTCAAATACAGAGGAGGAAACACCAAAACAGGTTTGTGAAACATTGCTTTTATGTTCCCTACCTAAATGTGTCAAAGGAAGAAACAAAATGGCTATGAAATTATACTTTGTTTGAATGCGTGTGAATGCTTTAGGTGCTGCGCTGAAGCATATCGGAGACAAAGTGTTCACATCAGG
Organism: Sinocyclocheilus grahami; assembly: GCF_001515645.1. Classification (NCBI taxonomy): domain Eukaryota; kingdom Metazoa; phylum Chordata; class Actinopteri; order Cypriniformes; family Cyprinidae; genus Sinocyclocheilus; species Sinocyclocheilus grahami. The sequence goes on from NW_015505825.1 coordinate 550,104, forward strand.
CAGTGGTATGAGGAGAACCGTTCCCAAGGTTCTGGTCGTAGTAACTGACGGCCGTTCTCAAGATGATGTGAAGAAGAGTGCTGCTAAACTACAGCATGCAGGTAACACTGAGATCAAACATCACACTTTTATTTTGCTTGAAATGTGTTGTGAGTGTTTTGGGAAATAAAAAAACCCCTGGAAAAATTAAGAAATTGTTTACTGGACAGGCTATCTGCAGAGTTTTAAAAATAAAGTTTAAAACTTTTTAAGACCTGCACAAATAAAATGAATACCATATGCCCATTTAGAGCAAACCCATACAATCTAAAAATAAATAATGTTGTATGTATTGATATGTATATTTTAGCACATAAACCAATTTCAGTGCTTGCCATAAATGCTCAGCATTCATTGGTTGCGAACTGCTGTTAAATTTGCGAGGCTGTAGAAAGCACAACAGTGTCACATTTTTACGTTGAAACATGAAGTGCTCACATTTATTCAATGCTATCATTAGGCGCATTTCCATTACATATTTGCGCAAAACTTATTTTATAAATGTCGATAAAAAAGTATTGTGAAATGACGGCGTTTCCATTAAGCAATGTTATGCGACTAAAACGTTTCCATTGCAGTTTTGCGAATTATTCCTTTTTCGCATTGCCTGAAAAACCACGTCATGCGAGCGTAAAAACATTTTTGCGGTATATGGGCGATTTTGCGAAATTGACGCATTTCCATTAGGCGTATTTTCAACTTGCGCAATTTGAAGGGTAATGGAAACACGCCTATTGTCTTTTGAAGTTTAATAATCTTATTAGACTGTATTGCGATTCCTATTTTTCTTTCGCCAAATTTAAGACTTTTTTAAAATAACTTTTATACCATATAAAATATTTAAGACTTGGCCTTAAATTCGGTCAACCTGAGCTTAAGACATTTTAATGACTTTTTAGCATAAAGAAAATAAAACCTTTTTGGACCATGATTATGTTTTGTGGTTTTTCAATGGCTATTCTGTTGAAACTATGTCAATGACTGTATTATAAAAGAATCATTCTTTTTTGCATTAAAAATAAGCATTAATTATGACACATTGCAGATCTCAGTGGTCATGGAAATAGGCCTCATTTTCTTTATGCAACATATAATTGTTCACTTTTGGGTGAAATACGACCTGGATGAGTTCTTGACAGGTTTTGACAAGCGATGTATCTCAAATTACTTTAGACAAGTCACTCGACATGCTCCTCAAAGCCTCAGTGTTGTCTTTTCCACAGGCTTCAGTGTGTTTGTGGTGGGTGTCGCAGACGTAGACACCGCTGAACTCAGGAACATTGGAAGCAAGCCCAGCGAGAGACATGTCTTCATCGTTGATGACTTTGACGCGTTTACTAAGATCCAAGACAACCTCATTACATTCATCTGTGAAACGGCAACATCCAGTAGGACGTCATTCTTTGTAGTCTGCATTGCGTTGTTCGCTTTCTCGCTAGCATGAAAGACAAGAGTCAAACTCTTTCCTGTATTCTTTTACAGCTTGTCCTTTGATTTACCTCGACGGATTCACATCCCCAGGTCAGAGCTTGACTGAAGTCCATACCCGAAGACTTTCTATCATCATAGTCTTATTTTCCTCTGTCATTACACACTGTTATGCATCTCTTGATTGATGTTTTGATGAAAACTTACAGGCTTCAGGATGCTGGAAGCCTTTAACATCACTGACAAGACGTTTGCTGGCATGAACGGCGTCTCCATGGAGTCTGGCTCCTTCAACAGTTACATTGCGTACAGACTCCATAAGGATGCATTCATTTCCCAGCCCACAAAGTAGGTTGAAGTGCAGTGCATGTGTTTTGCATGTTTTCTGAGCTGCTCCCCTACAGACTGTAATGGCAGGCAAACGATCACAATTATTTTAACTGTGTTCAGAGCGCCTGAAGTCTTTTTAAGGAGCATTTCTTCTTGTTTGCTGTAGCAGCTTGTGTGAATGGGGTGTCAGATATTGCAGAAGTTTCCAGTGTGAACTCATAAAAACCTTCTCATGATTGACCTTTTCAAAAAGGGGAATACTTTTGAGAAGAAAATTATATAGTTTTATTTGGCCTGACTGAAGTGCAAAAGGGAAGTCCAAGCAAAAAGCAATGCCAGCTGTTGCTTTGGTGGTAGAAATTCATCTCATAAAAATTGCTTTTTGCTATTTATAGTTGTTGCAACAGTATATTAAACCTCTTTTTCTTTTCATTAAAGATCTGTGCATTGTTGTGAACAACAGCATTAGAAAGTCGGGGTTATTATCATTAACTAAAACTATTAAAATGATTTTATCAATTGAAATAAAGTTCTAATATGATCAAATCTAAATATTAGATTTAAAAAAGTCCAGCACTAACATTTCTAACTGGAAATAAATACAAATTTAAACTAAAACTGAAAATAAATTAAGCCTAAAAAAATAAATAAAAATAAATAAATAATAAAATAAAAAAGCACACAACAAAACATTAAATAAAACATTCAACTAAAATTAAAATATTAAATTCAATTATATTATATTCAAAATAGTCTTAAATGATATAATAGTAATAAATAATAATACTAACATAACACTGCAGAGTTAATTTATGTATTATTAATTCATTAATTACATTATGGTGTATAACTATACCTGTATTACTCATTTGTAGTGTTATTTGCACAAAAGTAGTGCAAATCATTACTGAATGACTAATTATTACATAAAACTGTTGCTTTTCTCAAATATGTTGTAGTGATTGCCTATACACTCTTAGATCAAGAAGCGTACCTCAAATTGAGCCGACTAAAGATCTGGTCTGAAGGTCTCTGGCCAAAGCATGCTTGATTAATTGAACTATAATGATTTGTATTTGTGCGTGGGCAAGCAGCTGTTCAAATGGAAACATTTTGAGCACCAGAGGAGGGAAAATACTTCAATATGTTGCCATTACTCAGGGCTGCAAGTCTGTTGCATTTTTTCCCCCCGAGGACGCTTCATGAATCTGTTTGGCACTTTTTGATTTATGTCTGGTTTCACTGCACAACAAATTAATCAGTTTGAAGCTTTTAATCATGCTCTTGTCATCAGACACATGCAACATTCCCACAAAACCCATCATGTGCGGGTCATATTTTGCATTATGACATGATTTTATGAACATTAATGATGAAGTTCTTTGCATTGATAAATGAGCTGTGTTTTTCTTTGAAGGGAAATCCATCCAGATGGTCTTCCTCCCGCATACACTCTGATTCTCCTCTTCCGTCTCCTCCCCGACACTGGCAAGGATGCGTTTGATATTTGGCAGATATCAGATAAGAACAACAACCCTGAGGTCGGGCTCACCATTGACCGTAAGGAGCATTCTCATCTTCCATGTGTCGTGTGTGTTTGTCTGTGCGTGCAGTAAACCTTGTGGTGTCTGCTAAAGCTTATTTAGAAACAGAAACCCTCTAAATGGATTCCAGATTTCAAGCTTGCAGTGATTTATAGCAATAATTATTCCGAAATGCACAATCAGCCCTTTTAGAGCATCAAGCTCAAATTTGAATGGAAATCCTTTGTTTTGTTGTTGTTGTTTTTTTTGGTCATTTTTGCCCGGGCGGTCAACACAGAGCCATCTGTAAGTGTGTGTTTTGTTCTCAGCCTCCAGTAGAATCATCTCATTCTACAATAAGGACTCCAGAGGTGAAATTCAGAAAGTCTCCTTTGATAACGACCAAGTGAAGAAAGTTTTCCACGGCAGTTTCCACAAGGTAGAATGATTTTTTTACTTTGGTTGACTACTTGGGCGTTTCAACAGTGATGCCATAGAAGAACCTTTCAGTGAACAGTTTTTAAAAGAACATTTTGAAATGTAAAGAACCCTTTTTCCACTATAAATATCCTTTTGTCCAATGAAAAGATTCCATGGATGTTAAAAGTTCTTAACAGAACCATCAATGCCAATAAAGAATCTTTAAGAGTGAATGACGCGTTAAATTCATAAAACTGCAAAAAATAGCTTGAAGACCTGAACCGGTTCCTTTAGATGTCAGTCTGTATTGCAATCTTAACCAGATGTCTTTTGATTATAAATCGGCTGATGGATTTGAACTTGGAGCATCCTTTTGGAAATACTGCCAGATTCAACGTATTGAGAAAGGGATTGGATTTGTTTAGATGAATATTAGTCCCTGCAAAGTACTAAAGTTTGTTGGGTACAGCATAACTATTTTGGAAGAGACGGCTTGGGTTATAACTCTTGGCTGATAAAATCGAAATGCGTTTCCAACCGAAGACACGGTTTTACTTCTTGGAGCTCAATGAAAGATTTGCCACTGTTGAGTTTGCCTTTGGCTTTAAATTGAGATGTTTAACGGCCCGTATGGTCCACGCAGAGCTTTCGCCTAAACACCCACCAGCCATCATTATAGCTGCAGGTTTGTGCAAGAGCCGCTCATGGTGATGTGGTTCATGAGAGCTGGAAACATCAATCATTACTATTGAACATGCTGTAAAAGAGGACGTTAATGATGTTATTTTTTTATAAAGGGTTTTGCGTTCTTTTTCTAAGCCCAGCGCACACGCAGAGTCTGTTTAAAGCTAAACATGTCATCATTTTGTCATGTTTGTCCCGAGTGACCGCTGGCATAGTTTAATTGCTAATGTAAAAAATGCCAGACAACAAGCAGACTCTAATTTATGCTTGCTGGGATTTGGCAGTTTTGGTCTAGTAAGTGCATGCTGGCAAATCAGATTTCAAGATGTGCTAATTTTACAACCACACATGAAAGATTTTCCCAAATGTGTGGGAAATTTGAAAGCACAGTTTGAGCAATTGGGGTGAATCTCAGGAAGACCACCAGAAAGTCAAAGAAAAATTATTATAATGCTTAAAGAAAACGAAGCCTATTTCCACCCAAATTTTCATTACTGTAATACTAAAATTATGTATTATTTAAAGCATGTAAAAATCATTGTAGTATTTTTGGAACAAAAATTATTGTTACTATATTATAGTAATGTACTATAATTGGAATCATTGGTATTAATAACAAACAAAAAACATTTAGAAATGTTTTCTTTTGATTGTTTTCTTGAGATTCACCCATTGACATCACTACAGTGGCTTTAATCTCAAAGTGATGTCATATAGTCTGGATTGTGACTGCGGGCCGATTTTTGGTCCAGGCTTCATTAAAAAAGCATTGGTTTGCCACTGTTGCCTACTGTATGTTCAGTAACCACTGGGATTGCTGGAGACGTTCAAACAATTCTGAGCTAAGGTGGTGATTAGCTGACCACCTTGGTTACAAGATTACAGACTGGTTACATGAAAAGGAAACCTTTTTGGTTAAACAAACCTATCATGCTTTGGAGAGTTAGAAAGTTGTTTAAAGTGAAAGACGTTTCTCTTTCTTCCTTCTCAGGTTTGTTTGTCCTTACTAAAGGCAAGCATCACTATTACAGTTGCTCATACTTTGGGTTAGGGATTTGAACCAACTCTAACCATAAATATTCAATCGCACTGCTTACCTCACCATTTGCACTACAGACTTGAATGATACTTCAAATTATGTGGTTTATCTCTTTCTAAGTAAGTGGGCTTATCGTGCAATCATGAAAATGAACACAAACTCCCACAGACTTGGAGGAACATGAGACCAGAATGTCATAGAGACTTGGGAGAGGACTCTATTGATTTGGGTCAGTAAGCAACACTTTAGCAACCACATTAGCAACAGCCTTGCATCAATGTGGAGAGTTTTGCAAGGGAAATTTCATTGAGTGAAACTAATGAAATCTGTTAGGATCACTGGAAAGTCAACAAAAATAGTATTTTTTTAAGAAAGTGAAGCGTATTTGATACCTTGTTCAGCTTGAATGTTATTGACCAGAATCTGCACAGAATCCACTGCCAATTCAGATGAACACACATGGCCTTATGGATTTGTAGTTGATCATTTTTTTTATTTTAGGGCATTTTAATAACAACCTACAAGCCATTATTATCTGAATTAAGACATGAGTGTCGACAAAAGTGTGTACACTGTGCCAGTTTAATGCTTAACAAGAGTGCTTAGAGAGCCTAGGGAAAAGAAAACAGCTATTAAATGGATTCTGTGGTCAGCCGCGCAATACAGAACACTGGCCCTTTCTTCATGTCATTTCCTTCTTTTATAAAATCCCAGAGATTATGAATTTAGTAGCTAAAATCAATCCATGAATAAAAGCTTTCCGAGTTAGATTTAAAGGTCATGTCATGTGAATGGTTTGGAAGCACTGTTCACATGAAGCTTGTGTGAGACTCATAATAGTGTTTAAAGGGATAGTTCACCCAAAAATTCTGTCATTAATTACTCACCCTCATGTCGTTCTAAACCCGTAAGACCTCTGTTCATCTTCGGAACACAAATTAAGATATTTTTGATGAATTCCGAGAGCTCTCTGACCCTCCCATAGACAGCAAGGATTCTACCATGATCAAGGTCCAGAAACGTAGTAAGGGCATCATTAAAATAATCTATGTGACATCAGTGGTCAACTGACATCAGTGATCAACTGTAATTTTACGAAGCTACGAGAATACTTTTTGTGCACAAAGAAAACAGAAATAACGACTTTATTTAACAATTCTTCTCCTCCGCGTCACCCTGGCGCCATTTTGGAGAGTATCCACTGAACGTAAACAACGTATGCAGTTCTGTGTCAGCAGCACCACGCGGAAACGTTGTCTACGTTGTTTCTTTGATCTGAACGAAAACAACGTTTCCGTGTGGTGCTGCATACGTTGTTTACGTTCAGTGGATACTCTCCAAAATGGCGCCAGGGTGACGCGGAGGAGAAGAATTGTTAAATAAAGTCGTTATTTCTGTTTTCTTTGTGCACAAAAAGTATTCTCGTAGCTTCGTAAAATTACAGTTGAACCACAGATGTCACATGGATTATTTTAATGATGTCCTTGCTACGTTTCTGGACCTTGATCGTGGTAGTATCCTTGCTGTCTATGGGAGGGTCAGAGAGCTCTCGGAATTCATCAAAAATATCTTAATTTGTAAATTGAATAAAGTTATCAAACACTAAATTCTAAATTAAATATAAATGAATCCTTAAAGCAACAAAAGTTATTGATTTCCCTTTTTTTCTTTTGTTCTTTGATTAACACATCACAGCAGCTGGTTATTAGGTTATTTGGCTGCTATTACTTTAAGAACTGCCGCTGCTGAATGTAACGCGGATCTGACACGCATACTCGTAGTTTTATTCGCGCTTTAATATGAAATGATACAGGCTACAGCGCACACAGCCATATTTGTTCATGACACCGTAAAACTAGAAAAATTAATTGCCTGTGTTAACACGCTAATTTTGACAGCACTAATTATAAGTCATTTTAAAATCTATTGTAAACTTAGGGCTATTTTTATTGCCACAAAAATTCTCTGATTAATCTATTAATCGTCAGAATAATTGACTGATTACCCGATACTCGATATTTTTACCAAAATAATCATTAGTAAATTGCATAGCACACACAAATACTGGCTAGATTTGAAAATTACTTAAAAAATAATATATTTTATAAATACCGGCTACTTTTAATATTAAATGTATTATATTTATAAATAATATATCCAATGTCCTGATGGAAAATAAATTACTTGCATAGTATTTATTCAAAAGTAAATTTTATCAACAATTGACCATCATTAAATTTGACCTTAATAGTAATGATAATATTTTAAATAATATGGCCTGAACTGGATAATATGGAAAAAATAGCTGGACTACACATAAATTTCGAGTAAATTTCACAAAGAAATGACAAGTAACACTAACCTTCATGGTTTTTTGGTCTTCCATGAAACACGTGGACTTTTGTTTACCTTTAGCATTTGTCTTCACAGGAATTAAAGGGCTTAGCCAAACCCGTTCATTAGAAGGGAGTGTGCACATACTTTTGGCCATTGAGAGTAGCTAAAGGGCAGGTAGATGTACACCACTGTGGCCAGTGTAGCATTTAGTTTTTATCTTTACTTCAATTTACTTGACACAAATACATAATACCATAATGATAACACATATGACACTGACATAATGCAATGCAAATTCATTTAACAACAAAAGATGAAACATGAAACCCTACATGAAAACCATCAAATGTGAGCCTTGTTTTCCCTTGTTCTTTTTCACTTCCAAAAACTGTACATTTAACGTTGTTTTACTATAAAATTGAATAAAATGTCGTATTAAAGCTACAGTATTACAGTAAAGCAGCTTACCTTTTACCAGTTAACAGGTTTAACCATCAAAATGACTTCATCATGCGAGCTGTCTTTATTATTGCAGTTCTTTCCCTTTAATAAATCTGTTTAGTCTTTAACATTTTCAGAGGGTTTGATTTATATCTCCATTTCTGTAGAGAGATGAAGCCAAATGTCCCGCTCTTCCTCACTCCTGCACATGTGCTCAGGACAGCGTTGGTCCTCCAGGCCCCGCGGGCCCTCCGGTAAGATCATTAGAGTCCCATGACATTTCCTCTGTCTCTGAAGTCATCGTGCTACCGCTGCAAATCTCACTTCTCATGACGAGGGCGAAAAGGTCCAGAGTTCAGGGACGGTGGGATATTTTCCCCAGTGCTGTCATTTCTGTCCTGCTCTTTACATTAAGCACAGGAATATGCTTATGGGGGCTCTTCTCTCCACACCATTATGCATGGATTGAACATCTGGGATTAGCGATGGTTAACAGCACAGCGTGAGCTAGTGATTTTTGAAAATGTAAAAATGCACAGTTTTCTCCAAATATGCCAGTATTTTATGAACTGATTTGAATGCCAAATTAACACATTTAAAGGGGACGGCAGAGGGATTTAATGTTTTTAATACTAGCTATGTTAAATGTATGTTCTATTTTTATGTTATTTTATATTTCTCTCATTTTTGCCTTTAAACAAGTTGTGGGACACCAGTTTCTACTCTATTCATGGAAAGTGTCTTCTATTTCACTTTCTTGGGACATTAAACTCCTGGACCTGTCTGGCTACAGTACTGTATAGTGCGGGTGTAATTTATGACTAAAAGCTTCAGACCCATTTATTTAACGGAGCCAGCGCTCAGTCGCGCCCTCACCACTCATGCACATACAGCTGTCATGTAACAGAGGAATGAGTGTGAAAGCTTGCTTCATTTCTTCCGTTTTCAGGGGCGGCCTGGACCTAAGGGAGACTCCGGTGACCCAGGTTTACTTGGACAGCGGGTAAGTGCTTTTTTGTTTGAGCTGATTTTAAGTACTTTTAAATTATGTTGTAATGGATTCTGGAAGGTTTCTGCAGTGTGGGATTTAGAAGATTTAATGTGTCTATCAGATAAATGGTTTTATGATTACATTCATGCTTAAAAAACAATCGGCAAACACAACTCGCGTCCTCTTAAAGCACACAGCTTTACAGCAGAATGATTGCTAACACCTTCATCATAACGTCATTTTATTTTTGACTTCCAAAAGAAATACACAGACAGAAACACAAATGTCTGTACTTACCGCCGTACAGGATGAAGGCACTTTTACTTTGCAAGAAGTTTATTTGAACATGTATTCATATGGTTTAGTACAACATTCCTTCTCTTCCATGGAAAGGTTGAGTTTAGTCATATCCTGACTATATTTGAAAGTGCTCATGTTTAATCCACGAACAGCTAAATGGTTGTTTGATACAAAAACCCATATTTTGAAACAACGGATGACATTAAGAATTTTTCCTTCTTCCAAGGGCTCGATTGGTGCTCCAGGTCCGCTCGGCCCTGTTGGACCCTCTGGAGCAAGGGTAAGATATGTTTCTTAAGTGCACCTTGAACTGGTTTAAAAGTGCATGTTTTCAGTTTTAGCTTTGTTATCTGACTTGTCTTGTTGGACCAATTCAGTGGGTTATGTTGGGCCTTCTCAAGGGCGTCTTTAAACTTTCTCCATATTGAACGAATCTTTGCTAATGCTATTAGTTGTGCATCTTGTACAGTTCATGATGGCATATGTTTTTGTTCAGGGTCCACCAGGAAATGAAGGCCCGTCTGGACCAAGAGGTCCATCGGGACCAATGGTATGTAAAGTGGAAGCTTTTGAGTATCTGATGAGTGTGAGACTGTCATGTCAGCTAAAGTATTGGCAGTACAGCACATGCATCACATTTCCTGTTATTCCATAATACTGTCCACATTTCTTTTTCTTTTACAAATATGAATTACATTGGATTACATATTAAAGCATTTTAATGTATATATATATATATATTAATAACAGTAAATTATGCAAGCAAACAAACAAACCCAAACATTAACCGTATAGTAAGTGAATGTACTTAGTTAATATTGTTCAGTACTCATTTGTGTAATTAAACTATGACAGCATCACCTGGAGCTATTACTGAAGTTATTACCCAGTAGGAATTTAAATGTGCATGTGGTTTTTACCACGTTTAATAGGACATGTACTGTTTATCAGGCAAATTATAGTTATCTAAAACTAAAAATTAAACCATTAAAAAAAGGTTACTTCAAGTAAATGTTGACATAAAAAGCTAGTTCCAAAGGAAATATTCCTTGTTTTCATTTAGTTTAGCTTGATGTAGTAAAATAACTAAACGTAAAACTAAAAAAAAAAACTACTATACAGCCGTATAAAAAAAATAATGAAAATGACAAAATCCACACAATTACTAAAATTTAAAATAATTGATTATATATATATATATATATATATATATAGTAAATATATTTATACATTTTAAAATAAAATAAAAATAAAAACAGAAAGTATAAAAATAAAAAACAGAATTCAAACTATGAATAAAAACTGATATTGTGAGTTCAGGCTATTTGTCAGTATTTTATATGAGTAATGCTTAATGAGATGAATATTTTTAGGGACCACCAGGATCACCTGGAATGCCAGGAATTTCAGGAAAATCAGGAAAACCTGGAGACTCTGGCCTCTCGGTATGTACATTCGACTCATTTTAAATATCATAGGACTTGTTCTAAAGACATTTATAGAAATTGTACAAATTTCAATAGAAAATGAATATATGTGCCATTCGGCCTAACCAAACCTATGGTCACTAGCTATAGGTGATGTGATTTCTGACTCATCATTTCTTATCTGTCGATCACAGGGACCTGTTGGCATAAAAGGAGAGAAGGGTGAAAGGGTATGTGTCGCTTTAATACAATTTTCATACAATTTGCATTGTACACCCAGAACAACCTAGCATACACTTACAATACCTTAGCAACTACCTTGCAACGCCCTAGTAACCATTACGAACCAGAACATTGCTGCTGAAAAATCCTTTTGCATGAGCAAGAACGATCTAGAATATTCTGTTTTCTGTTTTCCAGGGAGATACTGCGTCACAGAATATGATGCGCTCTGTAGCACGACAAGTCTGCGAACAACTAGTCAGCAGTAAGGCACTTCAAAATAATAACAAAAAAATATTCCAGTCACTGTTGCGTCAAGTTTTGTTCATGTTAAAACAGAAAATGTTTCATTTGCTTGTAGGACAAATGAGCAGGATCGACATGATGCTGAACCAGATCCCCAGTAACTACAGGAGTAATAGTCCCGGTCCTTCTGGACCTCCAGGCCCACCTGGCAACCAGGGACCCCATGGAGAGCCAGGTCAGCCCGGACCCAACGGGTTCCCAGGAAATCCAGGTTTGCCTGGGCCTCCAGGAGAAAGAGGTATGCAGTTACCGCACATGGGAAGAAGTCTTGTTAAAGATGGAAAAATAAGGCATCTTTATGTGTCATAGTCATAGAGATTTCAGGGTGGGCTCAAACACCTTGAATGTATTTGTGTATTTATAGGTTTATTTTTAAAGGCTCCGAATGAAGTACTGGCTCCATGGTAACTACAACAACACTCAGTTCAACAAACACAATTCTGCACTTTCTCCAGGGGATGCATTTAATTATTATCCAGTCTGCTAATGTAAAACCACGCATTTCTAGGAGCTAGAAAACTATAAAGAAGTGGAAACATCTCCCTGGTGCAAACAATGCCAAGACCTCTCTGTGAATGAGATACACAGTGATCGTATACGTACAGTAGGAGGATGCTTGCGGTGACTCACTGTTTGTAGTTTGACTTGTGTTTTCTGCGGAGGCTTTATTGGCAACACATGTGCTGACTTCAGAGTGCACGAGAGCGAGAGTCGAGGGACAGCATTCCAGTTTGGTTTATACCGTCTAGACAGAAAAGGGTTGGGGGGGGGGGCAGAATTCCCCCTTCTCCCTTTTAATTAAGCAGTCAAAATATTTCAATTACAGTGCTCGAAATCAATTTCCCCATCCGCAAAACCTAGAGGCGAAGTAAAGGATGCGTTCTTACACCTCCTCTCTTTCCAGGGCCACAGGGGCAGTCTCAGATAGGACCCCCTGGTCCCTCAGGCTCAGCGGGGCCCCGGGGCCCACCAGGGCAGCAGGGTGGACCCGGAGTCAGAGGACCACCTGGCCCTCCAGGATACTGTGACTCCTCTCAGTGTGTAGGCATCCCTTACAATGGACAGGGTTACCCAGGTAAGCACAGTACAGTTGAGTGATTGTCTTGAGCTCTGTCCCAAAACCTAGTGAGCTGTCTAGTTGAGGTGTTTTGAGCTTCTAAATGAAACCCTCAAATAATTTGAAAACAACAGATAACATTGATTCCAATGGAATTTGATGTTATCATGTTGCTAAGCTAACAACACAAATATTGGGTAATACAGTGAACATTACCAAACCTTTTTTTTTAAACATTGTTTTTCACTTTGCAGAAATCTTGGGTAAGTTAGGAGAAGGTGAACAATGTGTAATTATTTTTAAATTGTAACATAGGTGCATCAGCCAATTTGTTATTTAGGGAAATAAATAGAAACATTTGCTTAATATATTCTATGACTTATATACAGGCATATTAATATATACATATTTAACGGCCCATATTTTAATTGAAGATATGTCTTAATAGATGGGATGCATAGTAGGAATAGTATTTACTATTATGCACGATACTCAACCGATAACGCATATTGTTCAGAATTTGCCGATACCAATAGCTTGGATTTCTTAAAGGAAAAAAATGAACCCTCTCATTTGGTACATTACTATAATATTAAAGGAACACTCCACTATTTTTGAAAATAGGCTCATTTTCCAACTCCCCTAGAGTTAAACAGTTGAGTTTTACCATTTTCGAATCCATTCAGCCGATCTCCGGGTCTGGCGGTAGCACTTTTAGCTGTAGCTTAGCGTAGATCATTGAATCTGATTAAACCATTAGCATCTCGCTCAAAAATGACCAAAGAGTTTCGATATTTTTCTAGGCGCAATGATATTATGCAGCACCTGAAAATAGTCCCCAGCACGCTCCCTGTGCAAGCAGGTGGTTACGTTGGTTATGCTGACGAAAGTTAGCCCATTTTCAGGCGCTGCGTAATATCATTGCGCCTGCTGCACCCATAGTACGGCAGCAAAGTTCCTTGATTATCACGTCGGAGTGAGAGTATAGTTCCTAGCCATATCAGCCTAGAAAATCACAACTTTTCATTTTCCGTCGGTCTTAGTACACGATGTAACTACAGAAGAGTCAAGTTTTAAATAGGAAAAATATAGAAACTCTTTGGTCATTTTTGAGCGAGATGCTAACGGTCTAATCAGATTCAATGATCTATGCTAAGCTACAGCTAAAAGTGCTACCGCCAGACCCGGAGATCGGCTGAATGGATTCGAAAACTGTAAAACTCAGCTGTTTAACTCTATTTTCAAAATAGTGGAGTGTTCCTTTAATCCCAAACTATTATATTCAGTTGCTATTTATTTTCAGATATAAAAATCACACTCTTTTATTGGCTGATACCGATTATTGACCAAAACATCGGTGCGTCCCAACTTAATAACAACATTAATAATTCAAATAGTTTTTTATTTTATTGTACCTAATTAGCCTATGATTAGTTATGCACCAAAATTAGTTTTTTTTACCAAAACACCAAAACCAAAATTTAAGTTTATTTAATATTTAATTAATCAACTTTATGTATAATCAACACAAAAATAAAAACTGCGCATAAGGCAGTTTGTAAAATTAGTAGAATGTTGAAATATTAAACATAAATGGTGGCAATAACAATAACTTGTCTTCATGAAAAGTTTATACAAACAAACATTAAGTAATATGACAAATAAACGTATAATGTAATATAAGAGCGTAAACAGACAAAACAATCATTGATATTTAATGTAATACAATATCACAGATTACAAAGACACAAAATTAGATCAGTTAACCTAAAAACAGTTTTGACTGACCTCATGTGTATTTTAGTTAAGGCAGCATAATGCCGTCTAGCTAGGCAGCTCAGCAGGGTTTGAATAGAGCTCTAGAGTAAGCGGCTAATCATATGATTGCTGTCTCTTTGCTTAACAATATAGCTAATCGATGAAGAATTGCATGTTTATAGTTTTGATGGTAGTCGTTTTGCCACTGAGATGAACTAACACAATCTTTAACCCATTTCAGGTTTTGCGTAGTTTGCTATCTAGACTGCCTGATCCCTTACACATCCCGTGTCAGCGAGATTAGCACTCGCTCTCAGCTAATAAGGATAACCACCATGGATATGATTGCTGAATATTTGCTGGCCAACTCTTAAAAAAAACAAAACAAAAAAAAAAAACAAACAATCAAACCAAAGAAAGGACTGGACTGCCACTAACACCAGCTGTGCGCTACTATATCATACTGGAGCCAGTGATGGTTACACACCCATGGCCCGTTTGCATCTAGAGCAGCAAGAAAGAGCTTCGTTTCGCTGAGAACGCATGTGAAACTACTAACAATGAGCGTTTATGTTAACAGTGTTCAACAGTGGTAGCTCTTTATGAGGGCGAGATGACTGTAAATAGACTAATTTTGCCTTGTAAATGTTAATCGATGACGCAGTGGGCTAAAGTTAACAGGTTAACAGCAGTCATCAAGCTTGCGCCTGATAACTTGCTTCTCGCTGACGTTTCATTTTAATTTGTGGTTTTCATCATTGATGATACATGTAGGCAATGCTCAGGTTAAAAATGCAGTGTGTTCCATTTGCATACGAAGAGTTCATTTGCAAAAACCGATAACTCCATTTTTATTTATTTTTCAGAAATCACGTTTTTTTATTGCGCATTCCAAGTAATATCAATCAAACTGCAGTTGGGTTGTTTTGATTAAGCAATAATAGCTACAAACCAACATTTGGTGCCAAACTACCAAACCCTTTTGCGTCACAGTTTATTTTAAGACAATCCTACAGTACAACCCTGTTTCTTGCAAGGACAGTAACTTTACAATGTTAATAATCCTGACAGGGACTGTGTGCTAATAACATTCTTTCACTGAACATTTGTCAAAAAAACAAATATGCCGATAAAGGAAAAGTGCCAATCAGTGAATACACTCCGAGATGTTATGAGTGATTTTATTTCTCTTGAGATCTCATTCACAAATATACAGGTGCTGCATGTGGCTTCAGTACATTTGTCAGAAGGTTGATGTCAGTTCTGATTAGCATCTTTCTCAGGGTTCCATATGAACATCTTATATCAGATCGCATCAAGCCGTGTCTCATCCCTGATCATGTGTACTGCGTGAGAAGCCAGAGAAAGGAATGGCAACCCTGTAGTCTCTATTTGCTCATGAGTCATTAATGTAAGCCAAAATATTTTAAGACATGATGTTTAGCTGAGAACCCAGGCATTATCAGAACATGCCTTCACAACCCATTTCAGAGGAAAAGTAATGACTAGTGCTGATCAAGCATCATTATTGCTCATACTGTAAATATGATTTGATCAAATCTTTTCCTCACAACATTCGTGCTACAGACTTGTTGAGACGAATGTATGATTGCTTTTCTTGTAATAGGTCAGATTTCAATTGGCAGATAACAAAGTGAGAAAAAATATCCCAAATATTTATAATGACCAAATAGGGACCACGCTATTGTAAGCAACCAACACCCTACACCAAAAACCTCAACGCAGGCAAAAACTGCCCACTTACATTCTTTAGAAAATATACAAAACTAGTTGTATGACAATGAGCTGTTAATGTTCAGCAGACATGATTGGCACTTTCCATTTCACGACACATTTCACGCAACTTGTCGCTGTGGAACTTTGCAACTATAAAAGAATAAAATAGAAACTATGTATTCATGCCATGGCCAGTTGACCCAGCTGGCAGTCTGTGGAAAATTCTTTTGACTTTAATCATGGCATCGAGGGTGAATCATGGAAAAGCATGAGGGCACCATAATATCCCAGTATCTCTGGGAATCTAAACAGCATTTTATATATTTAGTTTTGACAGCGATATAAATCGCTTCTGCCTGGTTAGAAGAATGTACAGTGCTGGGAAGTAACTGATTACATGTAATCTGGATTACACATTTAGAAAAATAAGTACTTGTAATTGAATTATATTATGTTTTAAAATACTCATAATCAGATTACAGTTACATTTACATTTAGTGATTTAGCAGACGCTTTTATCCAAAGTGACTTACAAATGAGAACAATAAAGCAATCAAAACCAACAAAAGAGCAATAAGATGTAAGTGCCGTGACAAGTCTCGGTTAGCCTAACGCAGTACACGTAGCAACGTAGTAGTTTTTTTTAAATAATAAATAAAAAGAAAACAAGTAGATAGACTAGAAAAAGAATAGAGAACGCTAGTATTAGAGGGTCAAATTTAAAAAATAAGTGAATAAAATGAAAGTTGAAAAACAGTAAAGGAATAGTGAACGCTAGTGTTAGAGGGTCATTTATTTATAATAAAAAAGTAAACAAGTAGATCGAATAGAAAAAGAATAGAGAGCGCTATTGTGTAGATGGAAGAGATGTTTTACATTTGCTTTTTTTTTTTTTTAAACCTAAACTTCTTTAGATTCAGACCAGGGCTGCGTTTCGCAAAAGCGTCGTAGGGCTATAAGTTGATCGTAGCTCCATTACGATAGCGCTGGTAGTGTAGACGCTGATGTGGTCGAATGTGTTCAAGCAGCCACAAAAGACTGCCAACTCTCCGCTTACTGACCTAATAGGGTATATGTCGATCATCACCTGACCAAACCCGGAAAACAGGTCTCATTGCTTCCGCTTGTCGGAGAACGTGTTAACAGCCGTATTAAATAAAAGCAATATCTATGGACTTTTAAGATAATCAGTTAAACTAGCTAGCTGTTTTTATTGTTGACGTTTTATTCAATTTTTATATCTAAATGTGAAAAGAATAAAAATAAAAATAAACTTTTAGATATCAGTTCGCATATGTGATGGACATTGGTTATGATCATCATTGGTATCTACTTTGAAGGCATCTTGAGTAAAACTGCTTCATATTTAACTAAGCATATGCAAAAACGCTTGAACCGGAAGCGATGAGACCCGGTTAACAGAATACGGAAGTCTGTTGCGCTTAACCCCTATACTTAATCGCAAGATGTACAAGGACGCCCGCTTATCAGACGGGATTTAAACTTTGACAGGCCGAAGCAGAAGTATTATTTTCTAATAGCACGAAAAGAAACAACAGCAGTAAGTACAAGCAGACGTAATATTAGTGCGCGATAACTTTAGCCCTCCCACTCGTGTTTTGACGCCAACAGAGGGATCCACCTATTTAACCTCCTCTTGACGTAATCAGCGCCACGGGGGGTAATCTGGTCAGAAGTGGCCAAAAGTGGACAGAAGAGATGGATTAAAACGCCAGGTGTAAACAGGTGTCTTCATTGTCCACTTGTGATCCGATCGACCAAAACCTTAATAGCAAGTGTAAACAGGGCAAAACGGGATAACTGCCTCTACATGATTTTTGTGTTACACTGTGACCCTGAGAGGTCAGCTAAATATCTACAGCGGATCTAAAATATTCATAATTAATTATAACTAGTTATGATTAATTATTCATATTTCCCATGAGCTGATTTGTTACAACTGTAAGAAAAAAACATGTGGGCACTGGCGATTTTCAGCCAGGACATTATCCATTAAGTTTACAGACATTTCCTTGAACCCTAAAACACAATACAGTGCAATACATAATTAAAAATATGGGTAACCAGTAAAAAATATAAAATAACACCAGTAAAAATTCGATTTGGAAAATGTCTTCATATTTGCACAGCAGACTTTTCTTATCTGATCCAAGTCATTAAATTCAACCTCATGGTCTCATATGCAAATGTAAACCCCATCCACTCATGGCATAATCGATATCGCTGTTCATATTGAGAAAGCTGTTTTGCAAATAAATCTGAATATGCATTCTTCTAACGGTTGGATATCACCCTTATAAGGCAAGAAAGATTCAGAGCTATTAAGTAGCAGACCTCTTCTTGGTTTGGTTTAGACATTATATGCCTTTTGGGAGGCCTGCAACATTTATGTGAGAAACTTGTAGCTCATTGGTCAACTGCAAACATGGAAAATGTACTTCACTCAATTTGTTTTACTTCCCATGAAAGATGTCATGTTGTCTTAGTAGCTAATATTGTTGTCGAACACATTGTTCAATAATGTTAAAAAATTTAAATCCCAGACATTTTCCCATGTGCCATAAATGTGGTAATTAGGACTTTAATTGGTCTGTCTCTACAAGATTCATTATCTAATTTTACAAGACCACTGCCATCATGGTTATAGTCTTCTCTAATTTGTATAAATTTAAAAGGCTTTTTTTAGCGGTCCAGTGAAGATTCTCCACATTACAACAAATAATAGATGGAGCACTAACAAATATAGTCGTCAGCTGTGTTATTCTTCCCAAAATGTGCACGTTTTTACAATTTTTACTTTTAATTTGGTGTTGATGTAATTGAACTATAATCTGTTGTATCTTCTAACTAGTCAAAATGCACTTCAACAAATAAGAAATAACTTTTATTCAAAAGCCAGAAATAAAATCTATTGCAGTGTAAAAAGTAATTGGCCGAAACTATCATCATTTGTTATTCTGAGAGACGTCTTATCAGCCTCCACAATGCAGTTTCTGACTTTATGTGTTGTTAAATCAAGCACATAAATGTGCTTTAAGTGTCAAAACACATTTTGGGGCAGCTGTATATCACTTCTAGTCCTTATATTTCTCTGATTGGTTATTAAAAACGATATACTTAAGTTTATTCCTGGTGCCCATATGTTATCTAGTAGGCTATGATAATCTGTTTGTGCACTGATAAGTCTGCATCATAACAATATTACCCATAACAGCTTCCCTCATCTGTGTGCTATATGGAAAATGTTACAGTGTGGTTCTGCAATCTGAACCATGCTGCTTGACGTTAGGTGGTCAGCACAGACTTTTCCCTTGACAGTTTCTGGCCTTCTGTAACTTGCGTACTGCATGAGCTCAGTTTTTGGAGCGCTCTCATATAGCTGCTCCCAAGAAGTAAAATTTACTGAATGACAATCTCAGAGGAAATGTGCTTTTATTCCCTTGGCAAAATTCAAAGAAGGGCATTTATTTCATTTTAACAATATGTAATGAGTATATTGGTTTGGTTTATGGAATTGCTTATATTCCATGGCAGCGGCTTCATTTGCACATTGTTCTCCAAAAGCGATGATGGATCTGTTGATTGGCCGAAGTTGGCGCTTCAACATAATAAAGGCATTAAAAATAAACTTCCTATAAAAGTGTGTCCAAAGTAGTGCTGATTTTTGATTTTATCCTTATGAATTACGTGAGCATAGACATAATCTACATTATGTCGTGTAGAAGATGACACAAATGGATTTTCCTGCCTTTTACATGTTGCCATCAGCCAATCAGAGCTGTCAGCAGCCAAGGAAATATTCTGTCACATGGCATTTTTGGCTTATTTGATTGGCTCTAAACAACCTGGCTGCACAACTGAGCACCAATGAGCTGCAATTTTCAGTAAATAACAACATATGACCAAGTCTTTGAGTCATTGGACTACTTTAATGACACATTTAAGCTTTTGGAGGCATGGACATATTAACTGTTTAAATAAGGCTTTAATATATCAGGTTTAATAGAGATTTCATAAGGTTTCATTCAATAAACAAAAGTCGGCACACTGCCACTACTGCTATCAAAAATGTATAAATTCACAACGTTTCGACCCTAAGGTCTTCGTCAGGCAAAAAAGAAACAGTTTCATTCACACATTTAAATGAGAAAGTTGTAAGTGTGTAGAAATGGCTTGTAGCGTACAGTAAGCCAACAGGTCGTAACCCCAAACACAAATGCTTTCATTGTTTCACGCAGTATAATCAAATCAGCTGGGTTTCCTCCATCTGAACATTAGCCATCTTGGCCCCCGATCATGTTGTTTGGTCCACTGGGCCAAGTTTACAACTCAACCAATTTAGTGCTACACCCTGAGAGCTGTATTGCCCTCCCTGTGTTGGCTGCAATACTCAGCTGAGTGTTGACCGATTTCAAGGGTCTTTGAACAGTGAGTGAAACTAGCCTATTAGTTTTCAGTGTCCAATCCCAGTTTTACAGCAGCAAGGTTCCCAAAACAAGGCCTTAATGGGGTCATCGGATGCGAAATGCGCTTTTACATGTTGTTTGAACATAAATGTGTGTTGGCAGTGTGTGTGTACACAACCACCCTATAATGATAAAAATCCACCCAGTGTTTTTATTAATCTACTAAAATCATTACCCCTTTCTCAAATCAAGCCATTCTCAGCTTCTTGTCTGTGTGACGTCACACAGACCCAGGCCCTCCCACGATAGTTGATTGACAGTAGCATTTCAGCACAGATGTGGACTGATGTCTTACCTTAGACCCGCCCTGAGTGAGCTTTCATCAGTCCGCCATTGTTTCACCGCTGGAGCAGATGTAGATAAGAATGACTCCTTAAGCGATTGAGGTGTTCTGTTGTTGGATGTAATAATGAACATAGCAGTCGTCATTTACTCCCGACATCTGAGCCGCTGAAGACGCAGTGGATTACGTTTGTTTGTGAAAGGAATGCGCCCCCGATCTACCTAAATGCGTCTATGTTCGCGTGAATTATTTGTGATCCAGCTTCACCTACAGAAGTGAGTATACGTTTTTTTTAATGAATCTTTGCAAATCGCCTTTCCTAATAACGTGCTAGTTAGCAAGTTTCATGATGGATGCGGCTAAAGTTTACCGTCTCTCAGAGAGCGGATTGGAAGAGAGGGGCGAGGTGAGCAGAGCTCATTTGCATTTAAAGCGGCATGCAAGAAAACAGCTTGCTCTGAAAAGAGCTGTTTTTGACAGGGTAAAAAGGGTGTTGTTGTGTACAATGAAGAAATTTTAACCAAAGTATGTTATGGACTTTTCATTAAGACACTAAATAATCATATCAACTTGTGGAAAATTGGCTTCCAATGACCCCTTTAAAATAAATGTTTAGAATTGATTTAATTTTTTCTATTATTCATTCCTTTATGTTTTTTTTAGTTAGCTTCTTGTTCACAGCTAGAGCAGTACTGTATAAATACATTTATTTTTGTACAGTACATTTATCAAATGTTTTACAGTACATGAAACTGAAAACCTTCAGTGGCCCAGTAGTGCACAACAAAACATAATCTTTACAACACAATGAAATTTCCTGTTTTGTGTTAAGTTCACACACTAAAAGAGCAATTTCCATTCTAAAAGAGCTTCACGGGTGGAACGTCTTTTTAAAGACGCGTCTTTTTCGGGGATGAAGATTCGTCAGCGTTGCCGCCCTCTGGGCGGTCAGCGGTGCCGGAGACGGACCCGGAAATGATAGTTATGCTTTCCCGGCCGCCGAGAGTGTCGGGCTCGAGTGGAATCTTCCACCGTGTCCTGAACCCTCAAGGTTGGACGATTGGTTTCTCGGGGTGGCGCGCGCTGGTTCTCAGGGCCCCACCCCAGTGCCTTTCTTCCCGGAGGTGCATGATGAGATTGCTGGGTCATGGACGGCACCTTTCACTGCCAGAAACCGGCCCAGTGGCTCATCCTCCCTCACCACCCTCTATGGGGGTCCAGCGCGGGGGTAAGCGGGAGTTCCCCAGGTGGAGCGGTCGGTTGCGATGCAATTATGTCCAAATGCCGCCACCACTTGGCAAACCGTTGCTCCCCTCCCAGGCCTGTAGGCACTCGTCGGCCTTGATCGACACTGCTTATATGGCCTGTGGAGAAGCTGCGTCCGCCTTACAAGCTTCGGCGTTACTGCAAGTGCACCAGGCCAAGGCACTGAGGGACTTGCACGAGGGTGGTCACGACCTGGAAGTTCTCAAGGAACTCCGCACC
>NW_015505825.1:572974-573296 GCF_001515645.1 Sinocyclocheilus grahami
GCCCTTCACAGGCTCCCGTTCAAGATGCTCACACAGAAATGCATCTTCAGGTGTATTCGTCCCCAAGATTGGTTCGCAGCGATCAACCTGAAGGATGCGTACTTCCATGTTTCGATCCTTCCGCGCCACAGGCCATTCCTGCGGTTTGCGGTTCGAGGTGCGGGCATACCAGTACAAGGTCCTGCCCTTCGGGCTGTCCATGTCGCCCTGTGTCTTCACGAAAGTTACGGAGGCAGCCCTTGTTCCCATGAGAGAATAGGGCATTCGCATTCTCAACTACCTCGACGATTGGCTCATACTCGCTCAGTCTCAGGATCAGTTG
>NW_015505825.1:573796-574560 GCF_001515645.1 Sinocyclocheilus grahami
TCCCTGGACGGGACGCGGAGGTTCTAAGTGGCCTACCCCAAGAGGTAGTTGACACCGTCACTTCAGCGAGGGCACCGTCTACGAGACACGAGTGGAACCTGTTCGTTGAGTGGTGTTCTTCTCGCCGAGAAGACCCCCGAAGATGCCCGATCGGAGTTGTGCTGTCCTTTTTGCAGCAAGGGTTGGAGCGAAGGCTGTCTCCCTCCACCCTTACGCCAAAAAGTAGGGGCACAGGTGGCTTTCACAGGACACTGGAAGGGGCGGTAGCTATTGCCTTTTGGTAGGATCCCAATTCGTCGGTCATCCAACGTGACGTCGAGAGTGACCGACTGAAAGGGAACATCTCGGTTACGTATGTAACCCTCGTTAGACACCCCAGGTAATAGGTGAACGCCACCCCCTGTATGTTTAATTTTATTAGTTGAGAGTAGGGAAGTATATGGCGCTCCCTGCCAAACTCAGACTACCACACTTAGAAGTTCTGTCTTTGAACTTTTGAGTTAAAGGAGCTCCCTCAACATCTCTGACACTGTAATATTTCTCATGGAAGGAAGTGTGCAAGAGCATACAGCAGTGAGAACATCTCATAGATTTCCACTGTTTTCACATCAGGCTAATGGCACAGTGGCCATGCACGCACTGCAGCTAAATTCGGTTGTCAATTCTCCTTTTAGTGCTTAATTCTGTTTTGTACGTACATCTTGACTCAGGGTTGCCAGATCTTGCTTTAAAAAAAGACAAATGAAACCAAGCCAATAGAACTT
>NW_015505825.1:575291-576948 GCF_001515645.1 Sinocyclocheilus grahami
TGTCAACATCAATAAAATAACTATGTAATAACTGACACAACTGCACCTACAGTTTAGAGAATGTTCCAAAGCAACATAAAAACTGTAATCAGTAAAGACCATTCCAATAAGAATAAGCAGATTGATTGATTGATTGATCGATTGATTGGTGCTTTATGGACTTACTGTTAATTACGTAAGATAGGTAATGTACAATAAGTGTAATAAATAAATGTATAAATAACCTGTCAAATAAATAAACCATTTAATTTAAAAACAATTTAAAATTAGGTTATATTAACTGACTCCTGTCTGTCCTTGACTTGCTCTTTCAGCATTCTTTTGGATGGTAGGTATTAATTTCCAAGATCAATTTTCATTTTGATTAATTTTTCATTTTTCTAAGCTATGTGACATTCTGATGATAGAATGAAAGTCATCATAGTAATGTTTTAATAATCATTAAATCTTGAATCGTTCACAACATGACATTCTCACGTTTACTGCTCCTGTTTTAAGGGAAAACCATTTAGAAAAAGTTAAAATAGCCAAGAAGTGACAACATTTTTAATGGTTATCTTCGGCGGTGCTTTGTCAGACAGACACACAGCTGCTTTCATCATTATGAGTATGAGATAATGTCACGTGGATGGCATAGGATTTCCTAAGACCCGCTGCCTGCTGTCAGTTCCCAGTGGAGAATATCTCCTCACTTTCTCATGGAAAGAATGACCATATATGAGTCTGCTTTATAAGTAAGACTGATTCATCCAATAGCAATGACAAATCAAACTTTCCTGCCAAAAATAGATGTTTTATTATAAAACTAGAAAAAAAAGAAAGCTCAACACAAACTTTGATGTTGGCTTGACAAATCCTCAAAAAGCCATTTAAGACAGACAGACCTACCCATCACAGGAAACGTTCTGCATTTTTAGATTGTCAAAAAAACAAAAAACACTATTTAGCTTGTTTTTTAAGCTTTTTGAATTACAGGGAACACCGAAAGTGTCCTTATAAATCACCTTCACATTACCTCTGTCATACCCATGTCATTATACAAATTTGTGTTCTCATAAACCATATAAACAAACACACACACACACACACACACAGCTAGAGGTCTGTGCCAGTATTTGTGACTTTAGCTTGGAAAGTGTAGGAGGACGTTTCCACCATCTTGTGGTCATCAGTCGCCTCCTACGGGCACGTAACGCAATCAATTGGACACTTTCTTCTGTTTCTTCCCAAAAGACAGCAACTCACTCTTCCTTCTGGGAAAATTCAGCATGCAGACCTGAGACTTCAACATGTTTAGGCTACTTCACCATCTCCTGTCTCACGATCCCCAGTTACTCACTGGTGTGAAATGAACTCAGCCTCATGTTTACAGGAAACTGCCTCCGACCCCCTCCCATAACAATCTCTGTTAAACCTCTCCACATTTCCATTAAAAATTTTTCCCGTTCCTCCCACTCATCCACAGTTACTGTCAGAAGAGAGATTTCCATCTCTTCACACATTCTCCTTTCACCCTTCAGTTCTTACCTCACTTCTCAGGCTTTTTCCTATATAATATATCAGCTGACACAACTGATTCACAAAAACACTCTTCCATATAGTCTAAAAGTTGTGGGGAAGTCGTGGCCTAATGGTTAGAAAGTCGGACTCGTAACCC
>NW_015505825.1:578123-580454 GCF_001515645.1 Sinocyclocheilus grahami
GAAACATTTCTGATTATTATCAATGTTAAAAACAGTTGTGCTGCATCATATTATTATTTTTATTTTTTTTGTGGAAACCTAATGCAATTTTTTGATGAATAGACAGTTCAAAAGGACAGAATTGAGATAGATTGGTAGATAGATAGATTGAGCGACTACAAGGAATGTTTGTATTTGGGGGAAAAAAAGAATATCTTAAATGTATTCCTCAACACCAGTGCAGAGAAACTTTAAATCATGCATATTACTTTTTGGAAAAAGATAAACATTCATGATTAATATGAAAAGCTGTTACGTGATGCTTGTTTAGAATGTTACAGCACATTCTTAGACTTTCTACGGAGTCATTATTGCTCAATGCTGTAAACAGTCTGGTTTATGTCTTGGTGAGTTTATTTGGGACTAAATGAATGTCCCACAGCTACAAGCGAAACCAAAAATGGCAAAGAGCACTAGCTCACTAAAAATGAATGTGTGGTGTTTCCTCATTAACTCAACTAACTGAACTTTCTAACATAAAATAACTATAGACTTACATTGAAAATGTAGGAAAATCTTTATGACAGCATAGATATATTCCTCTTGAGAACAACTTTGAAGAAGATTAACATTTGCAAGAGTGAGAAACTCTATGACAGATGAGACATGAATCCAATAAATATACAGTTATGGAAATATATATGTTGACTGTGTTCTTAAGTATTTTTACAATTCATTGAAATATTGTTAAGGCTAGCCCATTTGATCTGATCTGAAGAGCTACTGCAGGTCAAACTCATGAAAAACATAATGCTAACCATGATAGAAAAGTGTCAGAACATAGCTGTAGACCTGTCAGCGAGCCCATGATGACCACTGTCCACCACCGAAAGTGCCTACAATAGGCACGTGAGCATCAGACCTGGACCATGGAGCCATGGTTTGGTCAATCACATTTTCTTTTAGATTAAGTGATGGCCTGTGTGTGCGATTTTTAGGTGGAGAGGAGATGAAAGCAGGATGCACTATGGGAAGGCATGCCAGTGGAGGCAGTGTTATGATCTGGGCAACGTTCTGCCTGGAATACGTGGTTCCTGGCATTTATATGAAGGTTACTTTGACATGTACCACCTACCTATGTTTAGAGGTCTTGTGGAGTCCATGCCTCAACACATCAGAGCAGTTTTGGCAGCACCTACACAATATTAGGCAGGTGATTTTATTGGTTTTCAAGCAGCAGGATTAGTTTAACTTCTGCAAGTTGTCAGGTAAATATATAGTTTTATGCTGAGCTAAATACTAATTTCTTACCATGAGAAATCTAACATAAAGCATTACAAATTACATATACAGTATGTATTCTGTAATCTGTGGTGGAAAACATTTCACACGTAACTCTCTCAACCCAATATGTTTGATACTATAGTATAGAGGCCCCGTCAAAATGTGTAAAGCAACAAGAAATATTGTACACATCAGTACAGCGTTTCCCTCAGGGAGAAGTGTTTGCATGCCAAAGCAACATCACTCAAACTTCTGATAGCACAGCTGAGTGAGGTACTGCAATGTGAGGAAAGAAAAAGTTAAGAAACCACGTATTGTAGGATGTGAAATAACATGAACCAATACCAAAAACAGGACTTGACATGAATTGACATCACTATAAACTTGAACTCAGTGTAATCTTGAAATTAAAAACAATGGGTCTCATTCATTAAGCATGTGTATGCATAAATGCATAACTTAGATCTGTGCACCAACGTTTTCACAAACCAATGATTCACCAATAACGCTCATAAAAATGTAGGAACAACTGAAACCACACATATGCAAAAAAATAACATACCCAGGGTGGCCATATAATTGTGTTCAGATGATTTTTATACATAGATATTTAAGTAAAGAATAATTGCCAACAGCCCATTTAATTATTGGAAAATAATGCAATGTTGTGTGTGCGTTTGAGTTGGAGAGAGAGCAGGAAAAAGAGAGTATGTGCTTTCTGTACATAACAAAACATAATTTTGTGGTTAAAACATGGAAATAATTTGTCATTTTTATCCTATTGTTTGTTAGATTTATTCGCTTGGTCAGTGTCTGCGGGTTTTGGTTCTTTTGAAATAGCTGAAATCATTTGGTGAAGTGATATGGACATGTAATGCGGTCAAGACCTGTCTGGAACTACTTTAGCCGTGCATTTCCCTGGAAATAATTGCACACTTTAGAACGTTCGTCAACTAATCAGATTTAAGCATTCAACAGCCCCGTAATATAATGTTAAATATATTTAATCATATACAGTGAAAGAGTAAGAAAAGCTATGTCATTCATTGCTCAAGCTTTGAGGTTTCT
>NW_015505825.1:581681-582833 GCF_001515645.1 Sinocyclocheilus grahami
ATCTTGCTTTAAAAAAAGACAAATGAAACCAAGCCAATAGAACTTATGTAGCCCAGCCTCTTTTCAGTGCTGCACTCATTGTCTTCTGTCTTCCACTTTAAGGTAAGGTTGTAGGAATTTATGAATGATCCACTTGTTTTAAAATCTTCTCGGTCTACTGACATTTGTTATGACATACACTTCAAACGTTATAATGCACATGATAACTTTACAACAAGTAAATCTGCTTCACTAGCTAATTGCTCTTTATCAGTGATGCTATAGAGCTACCGCAACTGTGCACTTGTTTCTCTGAAACATGAGGTCTATAATAAACTTGAATCCAAAATCTCTTAAATAAGCCACATACCAAAATATTGTGATCTGCACCTTTCTACTTTATTATCTCCATTAAATGGAATGCTTTATGAGCCGAGTCCAAACAACAGTCTCAAAGACGCTTAATAATCAATGCTCATAATAAGTGGACATGGCAACATTTCAAGAGTGTGCTCTGCAAAGCTACTTCTCAAACATAAACAAAACATGATGGCTCTGTTGTTGGTGGTTGAGTCTTTGGTCTCTGTAATATTACTTTGGTCAAACATAGGCCATACCAAAGATGTCAATAATTATTTAAAAACAAAAATTTAATTTTCGACTCACTGGTGTGATGGGATACCATAATGTTTGAAGGGGGTGAGCACACTTTTACTAAAATGGTTATAACTAGAAAGGAGATATTTTCACCAAACTTGGTACATGTATGTATAAGCTCAATCTGTTGACACATCAAAAATATCACAGCAATTGGCCACTTGGTGGCAGAATAACAGGAAATAAATATTGTTATACCTACTCTACATTAGTCTGGTTCTTTTGAAAATTGGCATTTGTCTTCGTCCAAAGTGCCATGATTGTGGTTTGCGTATCTTGAAAAACATGGCTGCCATCCTCAAATATCTCCTAACCCATACACTACCCCTCAACCAAACCATCACACAAACCATAACTAGATTTGTAAAAAAAAAAAAACCTTCATCTGACCCACTTATGAGCCATTTTTACAAGTGTGGTCTGGCTCACAAATCTGTGCTTGACAGGTTTGACTATATTAGTGAGAACATTTTTGAAGAGTGAGAACATTTTGACCTTCACAAGAACAGACAAACC
>NW_015505825.1:583992-608808 GCF_001515645.1 Sinocyclocheilus grahami
AATTAACTCAAGAAGAGAAAAGAAGAGAATTTTCCAATGTGTTCAAACACGATGTCCAATCTCAAACTTAGTGGAAGCAGAAGTTGACATAGTAACACTGAAAGAACACACAAAATGCAATGTTTCTAAAGATGCCACAGAGCCACAGAGTTTACTTTTTTGGGAGTCTAAATACAAATAGCTTTATAGTTTACTTAAATTGGAGAAAGTATTTTAAAATTGAAAAAAATTACATACTATATTTTTAAATATCTTCAAATACATTCAGTCTATATGTTCTCTGTGGTCATTGTTTATAAATAGAACTCTAACTCTGCATGTGAGTATGCAATTATCACTCCCAAACTCCAAATGTTCCAACTTTAAAAAACATTTTGAAGTGTGTGCTAGTCTTTTATCAACTACTGACAGTTTGGTTCTTGCAGCCAGCAGCCATTTTAGATGTGGTCTGCAACATGTGAGCTTGCAAAGATATAAAGCCTGAGCTGGAATAAGGAAAATGTTTGACAGAAGTGAATACAGATGGAAAAAGGGAGTTACAAAATCATGTAAGTGCTGCCATATGTAGGTGTAAAAGGGGTTTGTGTTACTCTATCTGGTTGTCTGATCACAGTACCTTGTCTTGTACGTGATTGCACGAATATTTTAATATGGCCATGGGAAAACTGGCTGTTTTGCATTCTTTCATGTTAGCATTACCTTAAAGGTCATGTGCTAGTAGAAAAATTGTTATTCTGGTCCCTGGAGTCTCTGCCATGTGGAGATTGTTACTCATAACTGAGATGATTCTGATTTTTCATGATCATTTAGTTCTGAATGTACACACATGGACAACATAACTTTTACAGAAACTTTTAAAAGAGTAGATCTTCCAAAGATGATAATTCTATCATTTACTCAACGTTACATCACATTTTCTTTCCACAAAAGGAGATACAATGAGAATTTTTGGTAACACTTTACTTAAAGCCTTATGTATAATGCACTATAAAGGGTTAATAAAGGCTATAATGCATTATAATTATTCATAATGTGCGTTTTAAAACATTAAATCCTGTCGTAAAAAAAAATATATCACTAAATTTAAAATGTATAGTGTAACAATGAATTGACAAGTGTTGTGGTTACAATTATTCACGAGATTGTACAGTGCATTATAAGGTGCATTACAAGGCATAATTAATGCATTAAAACTACTTTTAAAATGCATTATACATAAAAGCTTTAAGTAAAGTGTTACCAAATTTTCTCATTGTACCATACAAATATTATGGACTACTATTACAATGCATTTTGTCATTTTTGGAACTTGACCATTTCTGACCTGGGGTGTAACCCCTGGGAAAGCGGGTTTTGTTGGAAACTCAGAGTTTGTTAACCCCAGAAAAGTTTGTTTAAATATGAATGTTTAAATACCTCATTCATTCATTCACACTGCAAAAATAGCTTTTATTGCTGAGATTTTTGCCTTATTTCAAGTACAAATATCAAAACTTTCTTAAATCATGATGCATTTTCTATATAAGAAAAATATATATATACGATATTTAGTCTTGTTTCCTGGGGTAAACAAGTAAAATTAATTACCTGTGGGGTAAGAAAAATAATCTTAATGAAAATGGAAACAAGATTATTTTTCTCACCGGACCACAAATGTAAATGTGACAAAAATGGCATGCATTTTTTAAGGGATCCGGTAGATGAGGAGGCTGCATTAATTTGCGGGGAGTTACATTTACATCAGGAGAGGATTTAATTTAATTTGATTTAGGTTACGTCCACACGAAGCCAGAGCTTTCCCTATCTGATCTTTTTTTCCCCCTCGTCTCAAGAAATATCTGCATCCACACAAAACCACAAAACCGACACAAAACGATGTAGTATACATGCCAGACCAGTATGTGGTGCTGTAATTCTGCCACAGAGATACACTAAAAACGGAGAAGAAGACTTGGACTATGCACATAAACCTTGCGCGCGGTATACAAACATGGAACATTACATTTATTAATCTGTGTTAATGTTAATTAATAAAAAGACAATCGTTCAGTGTTTGTTCATGTTTTTGTTTTGTTGTGTCTGACTAGGGGCGAGACGGGGGCTGATGACGTCATCGTTTCAGAAAATATAGGATTCGCTGTCCACATGAAAACGCAAGGGCGGCGTTTTCAGATTTATCCACTCTGGGACCCGATTTAAAAATATATAGATTTCACTCTCCCAAAACACCGGAGCCGTGTGGACGAAATGCCTATACGATACAAAATGTATGCGTATACAGTTAAACGCGTCTCTGTGTGGACGGGGCCTTAATTTATTTATTTTGCCATATCCACATGCATATTTATTTGAACGGTACCATTTTTAAATGCCGTTCACTTGATAACATCTTGTTGCGACCTCTAAGTAACCTAATAATCAGAATTTCCTTTAGGATTTTCAGTGTGGTTGTATGCATTGATTACAAATATTCTCACCATCGCACCTTCCGAAAATGAAGCTGATTACTGTATGGGATGGAAGGATGATAGATGAAAGGGTAGTGCAAGATAACCGTAGGTGGCCGTAACCACCACCACAGCTGTTAAATAAACAGAAATTATTCACAGTTTATTTGGTCATCTTTATGTTCTACAAATACAAAAGCAACAAATGATTATTTTCCCTGTTGGATTTTAATATTGGTATTGTGGCCATCTCCTCTTCATCTGTCAGTGGTGCTGGTGCAGGTTCTTCTCCCATTTTACGAGTCTTTGCCTTCTTGCTGTTGGCTTCTGAATAGAAGTCAAATGTTTTTCATTACCCTAATTAAGAAATGTAGCATGTTGGCTTAGAGAACATTTAATTATGTGGAAAAAGCATTAGACTATGTGAGAAAAGCTGCTGCACATTGAAATAGATACACTGAATTATATTTATTGAATGTCAAATATTTGTAAAGTCATGTAACGTTAACCTACATTTCACGCGTGAAGCTGAATTATGTTTTTATGTTAAATCTTTTTCTGCTGCCACATTTTATTTATTTTTTTTTGCCCGTGGGATACCATGAAAATTAATATTCATTCAATAAATTACCTTTCTGCTAATTTTCATCTCTGATAATTGATTTAGAATTAAAGTTACATATTCCGTAGTATGTGGAAGTCTTTTTGGCGGGAGCTGTTGCCATGGTGAATCGTAATTTCAGAGCTCCATTGATCATGGCTTTTCATAGTCGTGGCGCACACGCTAAACTCAGAGTCAGCCTACTCAGAGTGGATTGAACTAACTCTGTTCAGCTGTTCTGAAACCGAAAACTCGAGAGTTTCCAATCTCAGGGTAAGTCAACTCAGAGTTCAAGTTTTAACTCAGAGTTTGTTGAACCTCTTTTCTGAAATACACCCCTGTTTTACTTGCACTGTATAAAAAAGAGCTGTGTGAGTCTCCTTTTGCTTCCCATGGAAGAAAGAAAGTCATGGCAGAAAAAATGATGACATGATTCAATTTGCCTGAACTATTCATTTAAGAAGAAAGGTAACTGTGTTCTGTAACTTCTACACAGATTACAAGGCTGAGCCTGTCAGCTGGGTGTCTTGAATCACTGAATGCATTCTGTTCACCAACCACATTTGGTTTCTCTACACATGTACAGTACTCTATGAGCTACAGCCATGCATATACTGGAATGAAAAATGGAAGCACACAAGCTATCTGCATGCCATGTAGCTTTGTTTAAAAAACAGTCTGTTCTTTGCCTCTATTTCTTAAGCATTTCTTAGCGGATGTTGAAGTATGGATTACTTTTGTTACAATAGATTATCAGGCTATAGAATGGAACCATTTTTGGTTCTTCAAAGAAACTTTCAGTGAACAGTTCTCTAAAGAACCAATGTCTTAGAATCTTTTTCTACTATAAAGAACTTGTTGTGCTTTGAAAGGTTTCTATGCAAATTTAGAGGTTCTTCATGGAACCATTAATGCCAATAAAGTGTTCAAGGTCTTTTGGTGTGAAAAACTAGACTAAAATTAACCACAATCCACAGTTACAAATTAAATGATTGATTATTAACAATCTCTGAACTGTTCTGAATGCTCAATTTTAACAACTCAGAGACAGGGTGGACTGGCAGTGAAAAACAACATAAATTTTCAGAAGGCTTGGAAAATAGCAGAAGATCATAGTTTTATGAACCATGTTTATGATACTTTCATTATACATCCTTGAAGCTTAAACGTTGCAGTTCACACAGGGACGAACTGAATAGAAAAAAAGTGATGTTTACATTCTAGAAATGAGCAAAAGATAAATATGAATATCTGACATATTTAAAATTATAATGTAAAATGATCCAGTTTTGGGTGAAATGTTTTTTAAAAAGGTTGTGCAGACAATACTGGTCTTATTTTCACTTTACAGATGAGGGTGGAAGAGGGTGAATTATGACAACATAAACAGGTATCTACAGGAATATAAATGAATGAAAATAAGAAAACAGAAAAAAGAATACCTTTATGTACACTGCCAGACAACTTATTCACTTTGCAAAAAATGGTAAAGCATGTCTCGGAAGAGTGTCAACTTCCCAGAATTGTAATAATATCAAAATGCTTCGATGGTTGTAGCATCAGTAGTACTACAATGCTGTTTGTTCATATGTGGTTTTGAGCAGACTGAGTGTGAGTACTTTCACAGCATAAATGGATGGAGATTTTCCACTAAGATCTGTCAGCGGGGAATGAGTGAAAGTCTGCCTGGACCACGTCCACCAAAGGAAGATTCCAGATTAACGCTCTTGCCAATAATTTAATACAGACCACATGTGCTGGACAGCAGAGAAAGGAAGCTTATGAGCAAGAGGGACAACATAAGAAAGACAGCTACTGCATTTCTTGTGAGTATGAAAAAAGACACATAACTCTGAAACACTCATTGTCTTCTTATGCATTTAATTGCTTTATCGTGACATTTTCCCTGTGGAAACCATCTATAGTCCCCCAAACAAGGGCTGAATGCTTGACAATGGACACCTCGCTGATATTTTCTGGGTTAGAGTGTTTCCTGTGTGTTTGGAAAATGAATCAGTGATGACATCAATCGAGGAATAATCATGGAATGTTCTTGTGGCTCTGGACAGATGAGTCATTGATAATCCAACGCCATTAACAAAACACTCTTTGGTCGTTGTTGGTGTGGATTGAAGCACATTTGGGTTTCAGCATCAGTAGATCTCATGGTAATTGTGGGAATCTCTTCTTCAGGGTGGCCATGTCTCACATAGTTCACTATTTTACCTTCTGAAGTGGTGGCATTAACCAATATGAATCATCATTAAAACTGTTGATGGTGGTGCTTTCATTGCAAGTCTGAAGCAAATGGAGTGGTTTGTGGGTAAACTAAAAATGACCTGTCGTTGCTTGTTGGTCGTTGGTACTTAGAGAACAAGGCCCGTATTCACAAAACATTTTATCTTACAACTAAGAGTTCTCCTAAATAGCAGTAAAAGTGTTTAGCTAAGAGTTTTCTCCTAAAACCTATTCACAAAGCTGCTGAGACAAACTTTTACTAAGGAATAGAGAGCAGTCTTAAGCTAAGAGTAAGGGCAGGGTTGACCTTGTTGCTATGGATGACGTCAGCATACTTACTAACTATGCACACAGTGATTGGCTGATAGTCTCCGTTTAGAGATTTATTCATAGAAATATTGTAGAGTGCAATATCATGCTGCCATATTCAAACAAAGGTTTAAAAATGAAAAATGTTAATTGCCACATTCATAAATAAAGATTTTAAAATGCAGGACAAGTTCACTAATTAAATAAGTATATGTTCAGCTTGTTGTCAGCCTCTTACACGTATGCTTCTCATAATTAGTGAATATGCATATAAACAGCCTTTTAATTAACAGAGTAGAATAATCATGGCTGAAATGTAAAAAAACAAACAAAAAAAACTGGATGCAAGAACAACTGTTACTTCTTGCCCAACTGGTTAATGAAAACAAGGATATAATCAAAGGAAAATTTGGAGTTGGTATAACCTCCAAAACCAAAGCCGATACCTTTTTAAATGGTCATTATCATCAAATGTTTCTAAAATGTTTATGTACTGAGGCAGATTGCCGGCAACAGCCATTTTAGGATAGTTTGGGGCTTGGTCTTAGTGACTTAGGAGTCCTCTTCACTACTCCTAACGTTTCACAGATTTAGGCACGTTTTATTACAGATGACTACTTTTGGACTGTTGAACAAAATCACCCACCTACTCCCATACTAATGCTAAGTTTTAATGCTAAAACGCTTTGTGAAACACACTTAGAGCAAAAATTTAGCAGTCCTAAATTTAGGATTGACACTGCCATTATTTTTAAGATTTTCTTTTAAATCGGTGAGTTATGAGCTACTTTTAGCCCGAAGATATTTTGTGAATACGGGCCCTGATTCAGGTCATCAGCTCATTAGTAGAGACTCCAAGACCTGAAATTAGTGTGTCAGAGAAATGAGACATGCAAAATGTGCAGTGTTGGGGTGCCTCCAGGACCAGGGTTGGGAACCACTGATTTAGATTAACCAAACCTCTTTTGGAAGCTTTATTTTTAAGAGTGTATGAATCATAGATCCTGACCGCCAATCATCTATCAGAGTTATTGATATACCTCATTTCCACTCATTTTCAGGTAGCAGCCAGACTAAATTAATACAATGTGAATACTGATGATTGAGAAATCACTATCAGTGAATTAATGGTTGACAGAACATTTCAGACACCCTATAATTTAGATAGTAATTATAGTAAAAATAGTCTCATTATTCATAGACTAGAAGTAGCATATGAGCACAGGCATCCAGAAACTATTCTCTTTGCTTTTTAAATATTTGCAAGAGGAGCCCATTTGTGCATTGCACTCCAAAGGAAATATGTGTTGCGCTGCAATAAGTGTGAAGAGATGAGAATATTATTTTAATGTCCTCACGTCCACCAAAGGAAGATTCCAGATTAACGCTCTTGCCAATAATTTAATACAGACCACATGTGCTGGACAGCAGAGAAAGGAAGCTTATGAGCAAGAGGGACAACATAAGAAAGACAGCTACTGCATTTCTTGTGAGTATGAAAAAAGACACATAACTCTGAAACACTCATTGTCTTCTTATGCATTTAATTGCTTTATCGTGACATTTTCCCTGTGGAAACCATCTATAGTCCCCCAAACAAGGGCTGAATGCTTGACAATGGACACCTCGCTGATATTTTCTGGGTTAGAGTGTTTCCTGTGTGTTTGGAAAATGAATCAGTGATGACATCAATCGAGGAATAATCATGGAATGTTCTTGTGGCTCTGGACAGATGAGTCATTGATAATCCAACGCCATTAACAAAACACTCTTTGGTCGTTGTTGGTGTGGATTGAAGCACATTTGGGTTTCAGCATCAGTAGATCTCATGGTAATTGTGGGAATCTCTTCTTCAGGGTGGCCATGTCTCACATAGTTCACTATTTTACCTTCTGAAGTGGTGGCATTAACCAATATGAATCATCATTAAAACTGTTGATGGTGGTGCTTTCATTGCAAGTCTGAAGCAAATGGAGTGGTTTGTGGGTAAACTAAAAATGACCTGTCGTTGCTTGTTGGTCGTTGGTACTTAGAGAACAAGGCCCGTATTCACAAAACATTTTATCTTACAACTAAGAGTTCTCCTAAATAGCAGTAAAAGTGTTTAGCTAAGAGTTTTCTCCTAAAACCTATTCACAAAGCTGCTGAGACAAACTTTTACTAAGGAATAGAGAGCAGTCTTAAGCTAAGAGTAAGGGCAGGGTTGACCTTGTTGCTATGGATGACGTCAGCATACTTACTAACTATGCACACAGTGATTGGCTGATAGTCTCCGTTTAGAGATTTATTCATAGAAATATTGTAGAGTGCAATATCATGCTGCCATATTCAAACAAAGGTTTAAAAATGAAAAATGTTAATTGCCACATTCATAAATAAAGATTTTAAAATGCAGGACAAGTTCACTAATTAAATAAGTATATGTTCAGCTTGTTGTCAGCCTCTTACACGTATGCTTCTCATAATTAGTGAATATGCATATAAACAGCCTTTTAATTAACAGAGTAGAATAATCATGGCTGAAATGTAAAAAAACAAACAAAAAAAACTGGATGCAAGAACAACTGTTACTTCTTGCCCAACTGGTTAATGAAAACAAGGATATAATCAAAGGAAAATTTGGAGTTGGTATAACCTCCAAAACCAAAGCCGATACCTTTTTAAATGGTCATTATCATCAAATGTTTCTAAAATGTTTATGTACTGAGGCAGATTGCCGGCAACAGCCATTTTAGGATAGTTTGGGGCTTGGTCTTAGTGACTTAGGAGTCCTCTTCACTACTCCTAACGTTTCACAGATTTAGGCACGTTTTATTACAGATGACTACTTTTGGACTGTTGAACAAAATCACCCACCTACTCCCATACTAATGCTAAGTTTTAATGCTAAAACGCTTTGTGAAACACACTTAGAGCAAAAATTTAGCAGTCCTAAATTTAGGATTGACACTGCCATTATTTTTAAGATTTTCTTTTAAATCTGTGAGTTATGAGCTACTTTTAGCCCGAAGATATTTTGTGAATACGGGCCCTGATTCAGGTCATCAGCTCATTAGTAGAGACTCCAAGACCTGAAATTAGTGTGTCAGAGAAATGAGACATGCAAAATGTGCAGTGTTGGGGTGCCTCCAGGACCAGGGTTGGGAACCACTGATTTAGATTAACCAAACCTCTTTTGGAAGCTTTATTTTTAAGAGTGTATGAATCATAGATCCTGACCGCCAATCATCTATCAGAGTTATTGATATACCTCATTTCCACTCATTTTCAGGTAGCAGCCAGACTAAATTAATACAATGTGAATACTGATGATTGAGAAATCACTATCAGTGAATTAATGGTTGACAGAACATTTCAGACACCCTATAATTTAGATAGTAATTATAGTAAAAATAGTCTCATTATTCATAGACTAGAAGTAGCATATGAGCACAGGCATCCAGAAACTATTCTCTTTGCTTTTTAAATATTTGCAAGAGGAGCCCATTTGTGCATTGCACTCCAAAGGAAATATGTGTTGCGCTGCAATAAGTGTGAAGAGATGAGAATATTATTTTAATGTCCTCTCTAAATGTATTTATTTTAAAAGACTGAATAATAAAAAAAAGACTGAGATGGCATTCAAATGTATGGGTTTGAATGTATTCAAACTTCTCAATTCCACAACCAGTCAGTCGCACTGATTTGAGCCTCAGGAGCCTTCAGTGCATGAAATTAGCTTAATTTCAAGACAGACATTATTGATGTAAAGATAACATGCAGTTCAGCGAGTCATAACTGCAATGACAGATTGAGTGAGTTGTTTCAGGGAAAGAATTGTCAGACTTGAGTGTAATTTAATCATTAAAAGAACCATCGCAAATTAGTTATTTTTTGTGAGTCGGATTACACTGCTTGTGTTGTGTGTTTGTTTTTGTATGCAGATCCCGAGGACATGGTAACTCAAGAGAAAGACATGCACTGTCTTTTATCAACTACTGACAGCTTGGCTCTTGTCAGCAGCCATTTCACATTCAATTCAGTCTGTTAACTTAAAGTCTCAATTTGGGCAAATACTGTCATAACTGTGATAGCAATGATACTCTAAAGTTTCTACCAACTGAAACACAAGGAGCACCTTTTATTTAGGCCAAAATGTAATCATCTTTTTCGTTTTTAATCATTTAACAGAAGAAAAGAAATTCATACATGCTTGGAATGACATGAGGGTGAGTAAATAATGACAGAACTTTTGGGTGAATGATCCCTTTAAAGGGTTAGTTCACCCAAAAATGATAATGTGAAAAAAAAAAAATTAAAACGTTATAAACACTTTTTATTCTCACTTCTGCTGTCTCTGCTGTTTTATTACGGATGCGCGCGCTTTATTTGACTACTTTTGGACTGTTGAACAAAACCACCCACCTACTCCCATACTAATGCTAATTTTTAATATTACTCCAATTGGATTCGTCTGAAAGAAGAAAGTCATATACACCTAGGATGCTTTGAGGGTGAGTAAAACATGGGCTAATTTTCATTTTTGGGTGAACTAACCCTTTAAGGCTGTGAGTTTTTCATATATAATGTTTTGAAACATCGATGAAGGCTACATTTATAATACTTGTATAATATTCCTGAAAAACAAGAAAAATTATGAGAGATAGAAAGAGACGAATAGGCATTGGATATCATGAATAGGTTATATGGCACATTTGCTATGAACATTTTTAATTGTAATATCAACAAAAACATATTGCATTGTTTTAGATGGAAAAGGGTTACCAGTGAACTTAAACTATAGCTCACAATTGAACATTAGCCTTACAGAATACACTCAGATATGAACAGCAACTCATAAGCTGTTGTAAGATACTGCACTGATCTTAAATAAACAATCTCAAGATATAAGATTTGTAATATATTACATGGGGAACTTTAATCCAACTTAAGTGGAAATTAAACCTTGTGTTATAAATGATTATGCTCTTAAAAGTTATAACCACAGAGAGGTAAGTATTCTAATGTATTATATCGTATATAATGTATTATCAAGAGATGATGCAACATTTGTACATTTTTGCACACATTATAATACTTTAGGAATAGTGTTATAATCCACTATAAATGCAGGCTTAATAGAATGCATTAAAAACATTGTGTGAACTTATTGATAAATTATCATTTCTGTAAAAATGTTCACATATGGGTTGTACAAACAAATGCATGCTTATGCAGAATTAGTGTATGAGATGTAAAGTTTGTGTTTGTTTTGTTTTGTCTGTTACTGTGTATGTTCTGCACCATGGCTTCAGTCCTGGACACACAGATTTTGTTTCTTCTATCAGGCAGGAGAAAAATAACAATAAACCATGGCTGGCTTCAGTTTACAGTTTAGATTGGAAGAGAGGGAAATAATACTCTGTGTTTGATATGTAACATTTACGAAGGCTTTCCCTAAATATCTCACTGATCACAGAGCATGCAAGCAACCGTGAGCTAAACAACCATTTTATGGTGCCTAGATTTACCGTGCTGTTGCAATACTCAAAGCTGGAAATAGCAGTGTAATAAATAGGTTTTTAGGTTGGACTTAAAAACAGATACAGAGAGAGCTAGTCTGATAGAAATGAGTGAGTCATTTCGGAGTCTGGTGGCAGCTACAGAGAAAGAAGAGTTACCTCTACACGTCTGTCTTGACCTAGGGATGGAAAACAGTCTCTGGTTGGATGACAGGAGTGATCTCGTCAGATGAAGCTCAGTCAGAAAGGTATGATGGAGCCACACCATTTTATGATTTATAGACGAGAAGTAATATTTTAAAATCTACTCTGCAACTAGTGCAGGGAATGTAAAACAGAAGTGATATGGTCCAGATTGAGAGCGCCATTCAGGAGTCTAGCTGACACATTTTGAACTAACTGTAATCTGGACAGAGCTGATTGGCTAAATCCAACACGAAGGGAATAACAGTTATCCAACCTGGCAGAGATAAATGCATAATTACTTTTTAAAAATTTATGAAAGAAAGAAATGTCTTCAAAACATGAAGACAGCCCACTAAGATTTATTTTGGGAGTATTGAGTGAATCTGAAGGTCCAAATACAATAATTTCCATTTTACTCCCATTGAAATTTAAGAAGTCTAGAGACACCCAGGCCTTTACATCTGATGAGCAGGCCATGAGAGTGTCCAGGCTGTCTGAATTTCATTTTAATGGCAGATAAACTTCGGTATCATCAGCATTACAATGCAATGACAGTCCACATTTCCTAGAGATAGAACCAAGTGGGAACATGTATAAAGAAGAAGAAAAAAAAGAATGGGAGCCCATATGGATCACTGAGGAACCCAACATGATAAACGAGCATCACTAGAAAAGTGCTCTCCAATGTTAACTGAGAAACTTCTGTTGGTAAAACATGATTTAAACCAATCCAGGGCGCTACCTTTAATGTCTGCACAGTGCATCAAATGGGCAATAAGAGCAGCATGATCTACTGTATCAAATACAGCAGTCACATTTAAGAGCAGAAGTTGCCAGAATCACAAATTACTAAAACATCGTTCAGAATCTTCAGCAGTGCAAGTCTCAGTAGAATGATATTTTCTAAAACCAGAAATTGTTCAAAAATCATATTATCAGCTTGAAACCTCTTAGTGATACTTAGTGACTCCAAAATCTTAGTGATAAAAGACAAATTGGAGATTAGCCTACACTGTGGGGCCTAGGTTCTGTTTTTTAAGCAAGGGGTGGACTATTGCATGTTTTAACAAATCAGGTACAATACCAGTTTCTAACTTATAGTCATGAGATGCAGACCAACTACATCAAAAAACTTTTTTAAGGCTTAAGGCTGGCCGCACACTAGACGATTTTCAAATCTTAAATGATTTCAAAACCATGGGAGACCCCAGACATGAAGAGAGTTCAACCAATTTTTAGCCTTATAATCTTCTGAACGTGCACACTAGACGATTCGAGCAGACCACGAGACCACACACTTGATTGTAGGAACGATTTCACAGGGACACGGACACTCGCGAGATCAAACGTGACTAGAGAAGAAAAACAAATGGAAGACAATCGACGTTGTCAGCTGGCTCTCCCAGCGCACGTTCTGTTTCACAGTGAAAAACAAAGTATAACAAAGAATATGGGTGATGTATTCTGCTTTCGTGGCATTTTTGTGGCTGCCAAGTTTCAGCTATAGAAGCACACAACATCTAGTAAGTGACACTTGCTCACTTTCATTGGCTATCGCGGGGAGGTGACCGTGATTTCACCAAGTACAACATGTTCCTGGATCAACATCCTTGTTGATCCTGGAACAACATTCCTATCAACCAATCAGAATTGAGGGATAACCTTTCAGGAAATATGTTTTAGGCTTACAATCAGGGTTAGGTGCTTCTACACCCTTGTTAATCGGCTATCATTTCACAGTGTTTTTGGGAATAAATTATGGGTAGGGTTAGGTTTAGGGGTAGGGATTGGGTTAAGTCTATATTTTTGGACAGTTATGTTGATCCAGGATCAACAAAAGATGTTGATCCAGGAACATGTCTTACTTGGCAAAATCACAGCGACCATCGCGGGTATCACGTCAGAGGCAGCCAGATCAAGAGTCATAAATAGGCTTCTTTGAGATGAGCAAAATCTGCACAGAACCGAAGTCCCTTTCAAGGAAAGTCTGTTCACTCGGCCGCCATATTTACAACACCTCCGGGCAGCTCAAACAAGACCAAGTCCTATCTAAATGAAAGGGGGAATCCTGAAATCTCAAAAATGGGACCCTGAACTCGCGATTAAATTACGTATTTCAAATCAGCAACAAAACCTGAAATGAACTGCCCCATGAATGTTGTTTCTTATGCTCAAATAGCGTTTAAAAAGCATATTATTTCAGTCTAGACCAGCCAATGCACATGCGTAGCTCCAATGCGCTTATGACTGTGCATGCTAGTAATGGGTCGTTCTTGAATGATTCGTTAATTTTGATTAGTCAATGAATTAGTCAAGTAGTTCTTCTGTTTCGAGTCTTTGGGTTTTTCGAGTCGTTCGTTCATCACGTGACAGCCCCATAAGCTTAACCTATGCAGTCTGAGCCGGAAAGAGACTTAATAATAATAACCAACTCTTTATTTCCTTTGTTACAACATTCAGTGTTATGTAAAAGAACCACCATGACAGAAATTCACACATTTATAAACCGTAAGAAGTAAAACGCTTCAATTTGAGACCAGAAACGCATCACGTAACTGTAAGAGTAAATAATAATTATAATAATGATACTACTACTACTACTACTACTAATAATAATAATAATTATGCACCCGTTTGTAAGGAAGCTTGTAAATGAACTAATTTCTCTATCCAATGCTGTCACGTCATGTGACAAAAGAACGAATGATTCGAAAGACTCGAGAGATGAACTAATCAATTCTCAGACTGCTATAGGTTAAAGCTTATGGGGCTGTCACGTGATGAATGAACGACTTAAACCCAAAGACTTCTCAGATAAGAGGTGGGGTGAGCTAATCATAGACTGAAGATCCAGGTAAACAATAAATTAATCTTTTCTGTTTCTTATAGCATTATAGTTTTGTATTGTTTGTAGTGTAATCAACGTTTGCGTAAGTAGTAGACGTGTTAGGGAAGTAACATAACATTTTAATTATATTTTGCTAAAATGAATTAAATGACTCGAAAAAAGATTAGTTCATTTTGTTGAACGAGACTCAAAGGTCCGAGTCAGTAAAATAATCCGAACTTCCCATCACTAGTGCATGCACATTGGCTGGTCCAGCCTCAGGTTTCTATGGGAACCAGAGCTTCTAACGGCCGCTGCAGTGACGCAAAGACTTTACCAATCAGCGATTGGCTCTTTAATTTAGAAGGCAGGACTATCCCGCCATATTGCGCATTGCACTTTCTCCCAGAGTGAACTGTCTTTGTATTTCTATAGTCTTTGGCAGAACTGATCACCGCGAGATGCATGCCAGTTATAAATGTGTTCGAGTTACGTCCGACTTGCTCTGATGTCCTACTGATGTGTGCCAAAAAACTCTCGCGACGGTGAGGCAGCTATCGAATTTGCAATTGCTCTCCACCGACTGCGCTGATCAAAAGCATGATGGGAAACGACTGACTGACGACACAGCTTAATGCACATTGGTTCAGACAACTGTGATGCTGTGATCTCTTCTAAGGTGATTTTTTTTCCTGATTTCATGTGATTATGTATTTAAATTATACATGATTATTCCCAAACACCACGACAGCGCGATCTCTGTGTGAGATACAGTATGTGATTGTTGTCATATTTCTATAAAAATCTCAAATACAAGTTTGTATTAAAGTAAAGATTTCAGGTGAGGCGCATCTCAAACAAGCCTATTATCAAACATGTTTGATATTTACGATTTGAGTTCGGGGACGCTCCATCTCAATCAGGAGCAGTTAAATAATCGT
Source organism: Sinocyclocheilus grahami (assembly GCF_001515645.1). Lineage (NCBI taxonomy): Eukaryota > Metazoa > Chordata > Actinopteri > Cypriniformes > Cyprinidae > Sinocyclocheilus > Sinocyclocheilus grahami. Next base: position 599,043 of record NW_015505825.1, read on the forward strand.
AATGACACCACACAAATCGCTTGCGACAAGCCGCAAATCACCCCCCGATCGTTCAGGGGTGCAAATCGGCCTTAAAATCGTCTAGTGTGCAGGTAGCTTAAGAAAATATGGAGGAATGATATCAATAGATAATTTCAATAGTATCAATATATGCGAAATATACTGTATGTTTGCGGATCAAATTGGACATACCATATAGAGAGCTAAGAAAGAATATAGTTACATTTTGCTATGAAATGCAATCAGGAAATTGAGATTTGTTATATTGTATATATTACTTTATGTGAGTGTATGAATGTGGATAAAGTTGGATATAATATATATTCTTTATACTTTATATATAGAGAGCTGTGCAATAATACAGTTTATATTTTGTACGATATAAACAAAAAGTATAGCTGAGATTTGCTATTTAGTACATACTGCTTTACATGTGTGTACTGTACAGTATGTAGGTTAAAATAGTATATTCTATTCAACTGAATGAAATCATAGAGAGAGAGAGAGACTGTTTAAACAACATAGAGAATATACATAAAGTATACAAGCACTCAAAAAATCCTATAAAGAAACCACAGCTCAGTGTGCTCAAGCTCAGGGAATTGTCTGCAGAGGAAACGCTGTTGAATGCAGGTATTTCACAAGAATTGGATGTAATTGTTTTTCCATAATTCAGCGCTGTGAAATGGCCTGTGGGCTGAGTCGAAGTGGACACGCTCCAAGAAAAGCTGGAGCTGTTGTCAGACAAAAGATCTGGTTATTAATCACATACTCCACAGTGAAGTCTTTAAACCTTGGCCACAGTGAAGTCTCTACAGCGATTGGCTTTTTAATTTAGAAGGCAGGACTATCCCGCCATATTGCGCATTGCACTTTCTTCCAGAGTGAACCGTCTTTGTATTTCTATAGTCTTTGGCAGAACTGATCACCGCGAGATGCATGCCAGTTATAAATGTGTTCGAGTTACGTCCGACTTGCTCTGATGTCCTACTGATGTGTGCCAAAAAACTCTCGCGACGGTGAGGCGGCTATCGAATTTGCAATTGCTCTCCACCGACTGCGCTGATCAAAAGCATGATGGGAAACGACTGACTGACGACACAGCTTAATGCACATTGGTTCAGACAACTGTGATGCTGTGTTCTCTTCTAAGGTGATTTTTTTTCCTGATTTCATGTGATTATGTATTTAAATTATACATGATTATTCCCAAACACTATGACAGCGCGATCTCTGTGTGAGATACAGTATGTGATTGTTGTCATATTTCTATAAAAATCTCATATACAAGTTTGTATTAAAGTAAAGATTTCAGGTGAGGCGCATCTCAAACAAGCCTATTATCAAACATGTCTGATATTTACGATTTGAGTTTGGGGATGCTCCGTCTCAATCGGGAGCAGTTAAATAATCGTAATGACACCACACAAATCGCTTGCGACAAGCCGCGAATCAGGCCACACCCCCCGATCGTTCAGGGGTGCAAATCGGCCTTAAAATCGTCTAGTGTGCAGGCAGTTTAAGAAAATATGGAGGAATGATATCAATAGATAATTTCAATAGTATCAGTATATGCGAATATACTGTATGTTTGCGGATAAAATTGGACATACCATATAGAGAGCTAAAAAAGAATATAGTTACATTTTGCTATGAAATGCAATCAGGCAATTGAGATTTGTTATATTGCCTTATATTGTACGATATAAACAATAAGTATACCTGAGATTTGCTATTTAGTACATACTGCTTTACATGTGTGTACTGTACAGTATGTATGTAGGTTAAAATAGTATATTCTATTCAACTGAATGAAATCATAGAGAGAGAGAGAGACTGTTTAAACAACATAGAGAATATACATAAAGTATACAAGCACTCAAAAAATCCTATAAAGAAACCACAGCTCAGTGTGCTCAAGCTCAGGGAATTGTCTGCAGAGGAAACGCTGTTGAATGCAGGTATTTCACAAGAATTGGATGTAATTGTTTTTCCATAATTCAGCGCTGTGAAATGGCCTGTGGGCTGAGTCGAAGTGGACACGCTCCAAGAAAAGCTGGAGCTGTTGTCAGACAAAAGATCTGGTTATTAATCACATACTCCACAGTGAAGTCTTTAAATCTACCTTGGCCAACGCAACACCCAGTAATGATGCTGTTTGAATGTCACTGAAGTATTATGTCCATAGTCAGCTAAAAAACTGCTGAAATAACAGAAGTATGCTCTGGGCCAATAATAAATGTGGTGACGCAATTACTCTGCAGAAATGCCTGTGACACCGAAGTAACATTTTTTTAATTGGACTAATGTGCTTCGCTTCAGCATTTAAAGGTCATTCACAATTATTAAAATAAGTGATTTTATTTTGGTGCTGATTTATGAATGATATCTTAATGGTAAAAAGGTAGCAGATGTGATAAATTGATCAGAAAAAGCAGTTCACCGGGATTAATGTGATAAAGCAGTTTTTGTCTTTACCTGAAGACATTGTAGATTTTTGATGAATAAATACTAACCAATCAAGGATAGAAAACAAGCAGTCACAATCTGAGGACACAGACAGTTGGACTAGGGTTGACGATAGAGACCGAGGAACGGAGAATGAGGGAGCAGATTCAAACACAAGATCAGACTCAAGAACATGGGCCGTCAAGACACTTAGGGGGCTATGTCCTGGAGAAACAGATACAGAAACTGGGCCAGGCAAGACAGACAGGAGCACAGCCAGACAAGACAGACATACATGCATGCAGACTCACACAAAAGAGCTGGAACAGCTGCAGTAGACTCAGGGGGACTGCAAGTGAGATCAGCTTTAAGTAAAACAGAACTTGGGCGGTTTCTGGAACAGGGCAAGGAATGGCCTCTGGTGTGGGAACCTACAAGACAGGTTTACGCACTGAATCCGGCTTCCTCCTCCATCTTCGACTTTTACTTGAAGGAAAAATAGACACTTCTGGTAGAGCGGGAGTGTCCAATCCTGGTCCTGGAGGGCCACTATCCTGCAGAGTTTACTTCCAGCCTCAATTAAACACAACTGAACCAAGTTAATCAAGGCAAGTAGAGGACATTAGCCCTCAAGGACCAGGATTGGATACCCCTGTGGTAGAGGAATACAGGATTATTCAGATGAAAAGCTCAACTCTTCAAAAAGAGACCAGCAGGGTCCACTAGGCAAAGCAGAGCAGGATGATGATGCCATCGAACATGAAGAGCTTTCCTGATTATGGGAGCCGTTACTGGGTGTTGTTGTTTGAATCTGTAGCAGGGGTGTCCAATCCTTTCACTCCAACCAGCTCCAACACTCCTGCTGGAAGCTTCTAGTGAGTCTGAATACCTTGATTAGCTGGTTCAGGTTAATTAGGGATGGAGCTAAAAGGCTTGTTCGAGATGCATCTGTGCTGCGCAGACTAATCGGCGTATGACATCTAAGTACCTTGAGAATGACTGGAGAGCAGACAACTCTTTGTGCATTTGAATAGCTCTCACTGTACTTTGATGTCATACGGCAATTGGTCTGCGCAATGCCGATGCATCTTGAACAAGCCTAAACTCTGTAGGAGAGTGGCCCTCCAGAGTAGGTTTGTACCTACTCCTCCCTACTTCCCCCCAAACCAGGTGGAATGCATGTACCAGGGGTGTCCAACCTTGGTCCTGGAACATCCTGCAGACTCTAACTTGTCCCAACACACCTGCCTGAAAGATTCTAATAATCATGATGATCTTGATTGTCTTGGTTCAGGCATGTTTAGTTGGGTTGGAGCTAAAATATGCAGGAGAGTGGCCCTCCAGGTGCAGGATTGAACACCCCTGAAATGGACAATCTCCATCAGACAGAAAATTCACCCTTTTAGCAGCGACTCTGATCCACTACTTTTTTCAGGTGTGTTTGATTAGGAAGAGTTTGAAAAGTGCAGTGTTGGGGTGCCTCCATTAAGAGGGCTGGGAAAGCCTGTTCCACCGTCGCAGTCATACGGCCTAATCCTTTTCAGCAAGGTGTTAAAAGTTCAACTGTATTCAGCCACACCACGCAGCTCTGCCAAAACCTCATTAATTCAACAACTGGGTTCAGGTTTTGGTCAGGTGTTCTGTAAAGTAGGTGAGTCTCAGACAAGCAAAGGCTAAACATCTTTGTTGAATAAATCAGTACTACAATTATGGAATTCCATAAAACAATATAAAAACAAGTGCAACTGACCATAAATGACAGAATGAAACTGGAAACAAAGACTAAATAACAAGAAAACACATGAATCCACAGAAAATGATGGTTTGACAGAAATAACATTTGAAAAGGACCAAGAGCAACACAGGGCTATTTATGCTCATGTTAATAATCAGACTAAGGCATAAACTTGTTAACCGTCCTAATAAAAGTCCCCAAAATCACAAAACATATTTAACATTAATGGTTGACGGTCCAAGAAGAGCTGGGGTAAATTCTGATTTGTTCACTGAAGCAATAATTGGTGTAAATCAAGAGTTCTCAACTGTGACCCTCAAGGTCCAGGACAACCCACGGCAACACAACAGCTTGAACCAAGGATATTCTTGCATTGAGAAGACAGTGCTACATGCCTGGTCATTTTTGTAGAAATCCCCATGACTCTCCATTCATGAATTCATTTGGCCAATCAGCCCACTGGGAATTCTTTTGCTTTTGTTCAGATGGCCTATCTGCTACTTCCACCAGAAAACCCCCCCCTGCAAATAATACATGTCAAATTGCTAATGTTTCACTGAGGTAATAGATTTCCCCTTGAATTAGAAATGCATGTTGGACTTGTGACCTTAAGCAGCGATCGTTCAAGCACCTTAACGCACCTGGGGTTCCTTAAGATCATAATGAAACTTGAACAATAAGCCCATGATTACTTTCAGCTGTATTTAAAAGCCACTCATGTGCCTCTGGTAAACTATTGTGATCAAGCATTTGGTTTTCATTAGAACTGTATTCTGCACAAGAAAGAGGAAAATAATTATGGCAGTCATTATGATCTATCATTGCAGATTTCAGACATTGACAATCATACCATGAATTCAATTAGTGTTTCAAATAGTCTGGTTTGATTCAGCGCACATACATTGTCTTGGAGACTAAGATTATATAATGAAGAAAGAAACGTAAAAAAAAATGCAAAAAAATATTAAGAGAAAACTGAGACAACTGAGGCTTTGAAAATGCACTGCTGTGTATGCGTGGGGCGAAGCTATTTATAAAGGGGTCAAACACCTAAGCAGTCCCCTGAACCAACAGGAGGTCTCAGACCTAAACCCTCTAGTGCCACCATCAGCTCAAATTTGACTTTTCGTCTGCTTAAAACATTTTAGCCCTTAAACAGAACTAGCCTTTTCCCCCTTCTGTTTTCTTTCCTCATCCTGATTTGATTCAGTCAGGTGTTTTCAATTTACCATTTGGTCATGTTAAAAAAAATCTAATAATATATTTTAATTGACGATTAAAATTTGTTCTCTTCCACCTTCAATACCACGACTGACGTGCCCTTGAGCAAGGCACCGGACCCCCAACTGCTCCCCGGGCGCCGCAGCATAAATGGCTGCCCACTGCTCCGGGTGTGTGTTCACGGTGTGTGTGTGTGTGTGTGTTCATTGCTGTGTGTGTGCACTTAGGATGGGATAAATGCAGAGCACTAATTCCTAGTATGGGTAACCATACTTGGCCACATGTCACGTCATGTCACTCTCTCACTCACTCAGGTTTTTGCAACATTCAAAAACAGCATTCGTTCATTCAGCTTTTATACAGTTCCAGTGAGCTCATCCTTGTTTAAGCAGCACATTTTCCAAAAACTCTTACTTCATCTGATAGGAAGGTATGATGTGATTCACTGTGGGTTTGCTGTAAAAACCTAAATTGGGTGATAATGCTTTTTAAAGCTTATGCTTAACCTTATCCCCCCAAAATGCCTACATGCTAAATTCTGCACATGAACATCAGAGCTTTTCAAAAGTTTAAGGAAGTTACACAGAGATTTTTAAATGGTAAACCTATACAATTGATATTAATGGACTATCATATTATTACACTTGCGAATATAATCAGATAGATATGGCTCTGAGAGTGTAGTTACAGTAACTTCTAATATACTATGTCAATTTAATGCATTAATTTAGTGTGACTGATTTAAAAAAAAATAACACTAAAAATGATGCTCCTTGCCACATACACAGAATTGTAGTCATTCTATTTGAAGTACCACTTATATTTTGTACTACAGTTTTTTGCTAATTTTAAAACATAACTACACATGAAGGAGGAGCTATTCAAAAACAGCTGGACCTAATGTAAGGAATGGAACACAATTCAGAGATTTTCAACATTTTTCAAAATTAACCTGCTTTTAACTTGACACAGTGTCTTAAAAATGCGGTGCTCATGGCGTGAGACACTGAAAAACACCACAAAGCAATAGACTGCATGTACACATAGACAAATGATTAAAATATGTTGCAGGCAGAACACAAAAACACTCTGACAAGTTCAACTGAATGGATTGCTGTGGACAGTAGGTCAGAGATAGATATCAAAGATATGGATATAAAACAAATACTATATTGACTTATAAATTCACCTTTTATAATGTTTATTCAATGTCTCTCCTAATAATGTAATGTCTTTGAATTATCTTCTTTGGAGGTTTCATTTTATATTTATTTATCTATCGATTGTCTTAACAAATACACTTTGTAAAAATACACATCTGCTCCATTCTTTTGTTTTATTCATCCCATGACTGAAACTATTTGTGTTTGTCTAAATACACATTCACCCCAATCCTCAAGTTATTTTTCAGGTCTTATAATGGAAATCACACGATAGAGGCTTGCTGTTTAATGTTTCTCTCTTTCATAAGACTAGTGTAACTATTTAAACTGATAGAATGGGATTGAATATGGAAATTTACAAAAATTTGAAAGTTTTGACATTTGCATTTAAACTTTTCTGTTTTGTCACATGTTAAAGTGAGGTGTGTAATTTCTGGCATCACCAAATAAGACTGCAAAAAGAATTACTGTTTTCTGAAAGTTTTCCTAAACATTTGTCCTGGTCAGTTTGCTCAAACAAACAGAGTGCGTTTGGAAAATGCTACAAAGCCACAATGTTTACTGATTTCGGGAAATCAACCCACAAATGGCTTATAGATTTTTCCTTTCTTTTTCTTTTTCTTTCTTTCTTTCTTTCTTTCTTTCTTTCTTTCTTTCTTTTAACACAGTGGACAATTCATTTACAATTCATTAACTTACTGTTATTCTACGAAGTCTCATCTGGCAAAAACTACACAATTTTATGTTGCTGATTTTTTTTAAAGAATCTATTAGTGCATCCAATTTAACCTCTGATTCATGATGTCTACAGTAGACAGATGTTTAAAAGTCATTTTTAACCATTTAGGGAGTTACAAGCAACCCTTACCCATAATTCTATATGACTGCTATTTATATTTCATTGTTTCATTGTTATGACAACAAAAATTCAGTATAGCTGAAATAAGTGTAAATACACAATTTTATAGGAAACATTTAAAATTCTACAGTAAAAACTTGAAAATAACTTAGTTAACTTATCATTAATGCTATTATATTTTAGAAAAATGTCATTTTATTGTGAAATGAACTTGCAGTTTTAGGTTATTTACTTTTACTTTATATGTAAAGTAATAATTTATAATAATTGTCTTAATAAATGAAGTTTAATTTTATTTAAATTTACTTAAATATTATTTTGTTATCAGTTATGTATACTGGAGTGTTTTTATGTTGGATTTTATTTGTTGATGTTAATTTTATTGTTTTAGTATTGTGTTTGTGTGGGTAACACTGCTATATATTTGTTATTCTTGATTTGATGTTATTACAGTTTTCAAACGCGTAAAAAGTTTTGCAAATGATCATTATATAAATTATACATTCACCAGAATCCATGTTTTTACTTTTAAGTCTGCCACCAAAGCCGTTTTAACCGTAATCTATCAACAGACTGACTTTTTGCAGTTACCTCCTTTAGATTTTCTATTGTAGTGGACAGATGTGCAACTCTGTCAAAATCTCTTAACTGGAGAAACAATATACATTTCCTTGTTTTGAAACATTAGGAGGGCAGCAATTAAATACACTGAAAGGGATTTTAAAGTCTGATCTTAATGCCAAACACAGAACAGCAAGGACTTCAGGTGTGATCTTTAGGATTTTGTTACCAATTTTGGAGCAACTTGGGGGTTAATTTGCCTTGCTCATGGGATACAATGGCAGATGAAGTGCAGGAAATTTGAGCACTGTGGCTCGCTGGTGATTAATTTTTTTATTTTTTGGATGACCCAACTAAAACTTCGGCCAACAGCGCCACAGCTCTAGCTCTACACCACTGAATTCATTAATATAATTAATAACGTGAACCCTGCTTCCTTTGATAGTTACTGTGCATAAGATGAACTGAAAGCTATTTATAACAGTGTTATCCCTTCTGAGTTAAATTAGCACCTGAGTATTTTAAGCCTGACACTTGCCTGTTTATCATGTACTCAACATTCTGTCATACCCCCTTTCTTCATAAGGCGATCATTCATTTAACATTGCATAACTACTTTGACAGCAGTAAAGGTAAATTATTGCACAAACATCATAATGAGCGTATTTTTCAGTTTCACAACAGACACTTCCATTTTGAACAATTAAACCTTTGTTCCAAATGAACAGTTAATGATCTAAGTGTTCTCATTTGTACTGCTGAATGCCAAGGATAACCCAAGGGGAGAACACAGTGCACATCAGCAGAGGTATGGGAGGGCAGAGATAAATGTGCTGCTTAATAAATCAAATAAATTAAACATTAATGACCAAATGCACAATAAATGCTGAAAAAGGTTAAACACATTATTGGTAAAAAATAGGGACCGATTCTCACTTTTAACTAGTTGCTTATAGCATGCACATTATTAACATATTGGCTGTTTATTAGTACTTATAAAGCAGATATTCTGCATGACCGTATTACAACTACCTTAACAACTTAACCTTAACCTTACTAACTATTAACAAGCAACAAATTAGGAGTGTATTGAGGCAAAAGTCATAGTCATTGGTTTGTTAATAGCGAGAACTGGACCTTAAAATAAAGTGTGACCCATTTATTTAAAGTGCACTTTTACAGTATATTGGTCAAAATGAATATCAGTTTGCAAAAAAAAAAAAAAGAAGTTTTGTTTAGTTTGTCTAAAAACAAATAACACTCCCTATAGAAAAAAGATGAAAGGGTTAGTTCACCCAAAAATGAAAATTAGGCTGCGTTTTACTCACCCCCGAGGCATCCTAGGTGTATATGTCTACCATACGCCCATCCATAAAAAAGTGTCTCACGCGGCTCCGGGGGGTGAACAAAGGCCTTCTGTAGCGAATCGATGCGTTTTTGTAAGAAAAATATCCATATTCAAAACGTAATAATCACTTGAATCTAGCTTGCGCTCACTGTTGTAAACAGAAGCAGTTCCGCGGGGGAATGACGATGGTATGAGGTCGGCTTTGCACATGCGCCGCTCAGAATTGACGAACGCGGAAGCGCAGCGGAGAGATCAAAACAAAACAACGGTCACTAATTAGATTTGTACGAGGATTTGTAAAGAAGAATGTCGGAGGATTTCGATATAAGCCAAGAGGAGACTGGTTTTCCTTTGCTAAAGTAAGGAAACTTTGCTTCCTTTGCTCCTGTTAACAAACGCTGGTTTTCACGAGACTCACCGGCGCATGCGCA
>NW_015505825.1:609083-617683 GCF_001515645.1 Sinocyclocheilus grahami
TCAAAGACAGTTTTTTAATAAAACTCCGACTGGATTCGTCTGAAAGAAGAAAGTCATATACACCGAGGATGCCTCGGGGGTGAGTAAAATGCAGCCTAATTTTCATTTTTGGGTGAACTAACCCTTTAAAAGAAACAATTTTCTTTTAATAGTATTATTGCTTGATGTGCATATAGCATTTATAGCTAGCTTTACTGACTGCAGTAAACATTAAGATCCTTTGAAGATGTCTTTATTTATAGTAAGTAAAGTAAATTAAGACTATAATTGACTAACACAATGTTTTTAGTTTTATCTTAATTACTATAGCTAATTTAGCTTTTGTGTATATATATATATATATATATATATATATATATATATATATATATATATATATGTGTCTATCTAGCTTTTTACTGTTGCAATTATTTCAATCTGACTTTGTGTATTTCAACATGTTTAACATCAACGTCTGACTTGATTTAGTTACGCATTTAATTCAGTGACTGCTGTTTCGAAATTGCAAAGCTTTAGACTAAACAACAGCGTCACACTTCCCCCTGCTCCACCCCATGTATATGTATATGTATATGTATATATATATATATATATATATATATATATATATATATATATATATATATATATATATATGTGTCTATCTAGCTTTTTACTGTTGCAATTATTTCAATCTGACTTTGTGTATTTCAACATGTTTAACATCAACGTCTGACTTGATTTAGTTACGCATTTAATTCAGTGACTGCTGTTTCGAAATTGCAAAGCTTTAGACTAAACAACAGCGTCACACTTCCCCCTGCTCCACCCCACACTGAGCACTACATCAGCCTCTGCGTGTGTGAGGGTTGTCTCTCAGATTCCCAGTGGGGGCGGAAGGCTTGTGAACTGGTGTTTGCCCCAGAGCATGACATTTCAATCAAACGTTTTAGAGTGGTTTCCTCTAGCCTTGAGGCCAGCTCAACAGTCTTGTGTTATTGTTTACTGCTGAGGGGTCAAGGAGCCCCTCCTTAAATCTAAATCTTGTCATTAATGCCTTTCGACTTTGTGCTGCAACTTGCTACCCCAAGTCTCTATGTTCATATTACCAAAGGTTTTTCAGTCTATCCTGGACCAACTTATGCAAATAGTGTGGGAAGTCTGCAGACTGGAAGTCTCTGGCAAACGACTGCTGTCATCCTTCATACTTTAGACTTTGAGGTAAATTCCTGTTTCCTACTGGCTGTACAATACAACTAGATCATTATCACAGAGCTTCAAAACCAACAATATAGTTGTGAGTCAAAATCTGTGTTATTAAAATATCATTGAGATGCTATTATAGTTTTGATTCATATTTTAAATTAATTTTTATTCAATTCAATTCAATTTTCACGAAAAGCAACTTTACAGCAAATTAAGTTTCTACAATATTTAGTGGCAGCTTATCAGTGGTGACTATGTCAGTTAATGTACATATGGCAGAAATGTATGGAAAAATCAATTAAAGACGTAATCAAACAGACGATGAACACTATTAACAGCAATTATTATATGATGCAATCAAACTTATAGCAAAATTGGGTAGTTCTGTTTATTCTTGTATTGTTTTTTATTTGTTTGTGGTATACATAATTGTTATTACATTTTTATTTGAGTTTTAGTTTAAGTTGTTTTAGTCAAGTCAAGTCAAACTTTATTTATAGAGCACAACTTTAACACAAGCATCATTGATCCAAAGTGCTTTACGATAAAAGTTTAGATACAAAGCAACAGAGATTAAAATTAAAATAAAAACCAGAAAAAAATATTATCAAAATATATATATATGTATATATACACAAAAACATACATCAAAGGCACGTACACAGCATCACTCAAATGCAAGGGTGTAAAAATGAGTCTTTAAATTTGATTTAAAAACACAGAGCGATGGAGAGGCCCTGATAATGAGGGGTAAACTGTTCCAGAGTTTAGGGGTAGCAACAACGAAAGCTTTGGATTTACAGCGAGAACGAGGGACAGATAAAAGAAGCTGGTTACAAGAGCTTAACGACCTAGAGGTTGTATATGGCTGGATAAGATCACAGATATAATCTGGGGCTGACTTTTGCAATGCCTTCCTTTACAAAAAGAAGGATCTTAAAATCAACTATGAATTTGATAGGGAGCCAGTGCAATGAAGCAAGAATAGGAGTAATATCTGGCTGCCGCATTCTGAACCATCTAAAGCCGACATAGAGTGCACTGAGGCATTTTAGTACATCAAGATCATTTTTTTATATTTAATTTTTTATTAATTATGGTATGGTTTTAGATTTAGTTAAAGGGTTAGTTCACCCAAAAATGAAAATTAGCTTGTGTTTTACTCACCCTCGAAGCATCCTAGGTGTATATGACTTTCTTCTTTGAGACGAATCCAGTCGGAGTTATATTAAAATTTGTCCTGGCTATTCCAAGCTCTCTCATTGCAGTCAGCGGGTGTTGCAGTTGTACAGTCCACAAGTCCTCAAATAAAGCACGCGCATCCATAATAAAACGTGCCTCACACGGCCCCGGGTGGTGAATAAAGGCCTCCTGTAGCGAATCCATGCGTTTTTGTAAGAAAAATATCCATATTTCAAACGTAATAAACACTTTTCTCTCACTTCCGTTATCTGTCATACGCGAATTCGTTCCGGCGGATGACGCAGCACGTATGCGCAGCGCGCGCGCCTCTGAGATATGCTAGTCTCGTGAGTTTGTTTATAGGAGCAAAGGAAGCAAAGGAAAACCAGTCTCCTCTTGGTTTATATCGAAATCCTCCTTCATTTTTCTTTGCAAATCCTTGGTTTGTACTTCTAATTCATGACCGGCGTTTTGTTTTGTTCTCTCTCCGCATTCGTCACTAATCATGCAACGGGAGGCCTTTATTCACCCCCCGGAGCGGTGTGAAGCACGTTTATTATGGATGCATGCGCTTTATTTGACGACTTGTGGACTGTTCAACTGTAACACCCGCTGACTGCAATGATAGAGCTTGGAATGGCCGGGACAATTTTTAATATAACTCCGACTGGATTTGTCTGATAGAAGAAAGTCATATACACCTAGGATGCCTTGAGGGTCCACAAGCTCATTTTCATTTTTGGGTGAACTAACCCTTTAACTATAATAACCCTGATCAAAACTGTTTGACAAAATGATACAAGTTATGAAAATGGTGTTGTTAACGTTTATGGCAGTTTGATCATTTAAGCTGAGTATTTTTGCAATGTTCTGAGAATGGTTATTGCACTTAGCTATAGTTGTTATGAGTTATGAGGGTTTGAAAACAAAATGCAATTAAATCTTGAAGGACAGAAATACAAAGACAAATTAAATGCATATTTCTTTAGAAATATCTAACTAACTAAAACACATTCCTCATGGAATACCCTTCATTGAATATGTTTATTTTATTCCTAAATTCTTGTTTTACTTCCAGGTTTTTGGCTCACAAACGGACATAAACTAGCCAAAAATCCACAGCAAGTCGTCCTGCAGTATATGCACAGATCAGCACAGGCAGCTCAATATTTTTATAACGCAAAACAATCCCATTAAAATACATGAGTTTTCTTTGGAGAGGGAAAATGACTTTTGTTGAGCAAAGAGTGACCCAGGGGGAAAGTAGAGGTCAGTTAGTTTAGCATGTAAGAAAAACGTGCTGAGCTTTATGGAGTCTGCGCTGTGGTCAGTGAAGGGAAATGCATCTAATGTCACCATTGTAATCGATGGAATATAAAAAAGGAAATTTTCCTCCTAGGTAGTATATGAGAGTAAAAAAAAACATCCAGAGTGCTGGTTGTAAAAAATAGTTATTATTCTTTACCATGATCTCAGAAAATATCAGTGTTTCACAAATGACTGGCTTATGGTAAAGATATTTACTGAAATTTAATGGAAAAGCACTGGGGCCACAAATATGCCATAGCACAAGAGGACCCATGGCTTTCAGAAAATTTCCTAATATGATAAATGAAGTGCCCGAACTCGGCTATATCTGACAGCACTGCCTAAACCGGCATTTCTCACAAACAATCCCATTAAAATACATGAGTTTTCTTTGGAGAGGGAAAATGACTTTTGTTGAGCAAAGAGTGACCCAGGGGGAAAGTAGAGGTCAGTTAGTTTAGCATGTAAGAAAAACGTGCTGAGCTTTATGGAGTCTGCGCTGTGGTCAGTGAAGGGAAATGCATCTAATGTCACCATTGTAATCGATGGAATATAAAAAAGGAAATTTTCCTCCTAGGTAGTATATGAGAGTAAAAAAAACATCCAGAGTGCTGGTTGTAAAAAAATAGTTATTATTCTTTACCATGATCTCAGAAAATATCAGTGTTTCACAAATGACTGGCTTATGCTAACGATATTTACTGAAATTTAATGGAAAAGCACTGGGGCCACAAATATGCCATAGCACAAGAGGACCCATGGCTTTCAGAAAATTTCCTAATATGATAAATGAAGTGCCCGAACTCGGCTATATCTGACAGCACTGCCTAAACCGGCATTTCTCAGCTATTCACTCATAATGGGTATAAAACAACAACAACAAACAACCTATGGCTTATTGCAAAAACTAGTGCATGATTTGTAACGTAATATATTTTCATGTTTTCCTCACATAACTAGCTTCAAATGAATGGCTTTTCTGATGTAGTAAACTTGCTCGATATCTCACCTGGTACAGCATTGCACTTGTGATGCAGAGCTCTATGATTTTGCATTTAAATTTTGTATTTAATCATTTATGAGTGATATATAATTGCCCATGAAGGCTGGAAGTGAAAAACTCCTTATATTCAGGTGTGCAGAATTATTAGGCATGTTTTCTTTTACAGATAAAATGAGCCAAAAAAGAGGTTTAACTCAGACTGAAAAGTCAAAAATTATTAAATGCCCATGAGAAATATTCAAAACTAATGCAATACAGAAATTGCAAAGTTAAGACATGACCATTGGACAGCAAAATGCTCACTGGGTCAGCGGGGTCAGAAAAAAACAGGTGGAGAAGAAAAGACACATGTTAACTGCAAAAGATTTAAGAATTAATGTGAAGAATTAGGTGTAAAGCCATCAGGAAACATTTAGTCTCCAGCGCCACTATTTTCCAGAACTGCAACCTTCCTGGAGTCTCCAGAATTACAAGGTGTCAGGTTCTGAGAGACTTTGCTTGGGTAAAAAAATCTTTTAAAAAATGACCCTCATTTAAGAATAACATGCTGAAGTATTGTGAAATACATTGACTGATTTTTTTATAGGCTTTATGGACAGATAAGTTGTGAGTGACTCTTGAAGGACCAGCACCACATCCTCTTCTACCACTGTTTGAAGAATTTATCTTCAAGTATCTGGGAGTAAGTTTTAGAAGCTCCTAAATGGTTGAGTTATGAATGAACGAAACACCTTTGTCCGTGTTTATTCCGTCTCGAATGAGCTCACGGAAAGCGCTTGAGAAACAGTGTCTCTTCCGCCACTCGGTACGCTTTCAACTTTCTTTTGTTGTTTTTTTTTGTCTCGAGCAAGAGACTGTATGACATTCTCGTTACATGATTTGACTGATTTTTACATAGAAAGGGCGACAGTGCACCGCATCATCTTTGAGAGCAAGGGGGTCCCCTGATGTTTCGGGGGCCCTACGCAGCTTGCATACTTTGCGTATAGGGAGGATCGGCTCTGT
This sequence comes from Sinocyclocheilus grahami, assembly GCF_001515645.1. NCBI lineage: Eukaryota > Metazoa > Chordata > Actinopteri > Cypriniformes > Cyprinidae > Sinocyclocheilus > Sinocyclocheilus grahami. The sequence continues at coordinate 614,767 of NW_015505825.1, forward strand.
GAACCCTATAGAAAATAAATGGGGTGAACTGAAGAGGAGAAGGACCAACATGGAGCTGGAAATCTGAAGAGTCTGGAGAGATTCTGGATGAAGGAATGGTCTCTTGTGGGAACAGCAGCTATGCTAATTATGTCTCTATTTGTTTCTCTGTTTCTGCCACAGGATGTAGGATTTACACAAGCTTCAGTCTGGATCCAGAACACCTGAGAAGAGATGATGCCAACCCCTCAGAGGACCTCAGATGATGCCAACCCTGAAACAACATACAGAACTACCACATTTTGCTATAAGTTTGATTGCATCATATAATAATTGCTGTTAATAGTGTTCATCGTCTGTTTCATTACGTCTTTAATTTATTTTTCTGTACATTTCTGCCATATGTACATTAACTGAATATTGTAGAAACTTAATTTGCTGTAAAGTTGCTTTGCAACGATTTGTATTGTGAAAAGCGCCATACAAGTAAACTTTAATTGAATTGAATTGAATTGATCTCCTGTCAGATGTTCTCTAACCTCTTCAGGCATTATAGGAGAAACCTCAGAGCTGTTATCTTTTGAATACTTTTGAGCACAACTGTAAACAAAAGGCTAATGAAAAATAATCTGTAAAAACATAACTTTTGTTTATAATAGCACACAATGATTTTCTATTCAAATATGGGAAATAAGATTTATTTTCACCATTTCATAATGTACTGTTTAAAATGTTGACATTCATAGGCAAATTAACATGACATGAGATAAAAATACGATTTTAATGATAAAACAAAACGATTGTATTTATGGTTTTCTCATTTATATCTCATGACTCGTGTCACTTTTCTTACAATTTTTCTTAACAGAATCTACTCTGTACCTTACCCATGATATGCTGCAAAAGTTCATAATGCCTATCCACAGCAGTGATTAGAAACTGATATATTTTGTTTATGAAGATGAAATTCTCAAACTTTATTTTTGAGGGGAAAAAACATTAAAAGCACAACAATGACTTGATGAGATATTAATAATGAAAATTTTAATTCCAATATTAGTTACCTGTGAACCTTAATTTAAAGAACCATTTATTAAGGAGTTATAAATGTTAATAACCTGTAAAAGTGCTCCTTAATGTAAAGTGAACACCTGTGATCCATTTATTAATGAGTTAACATTAAAACTTCTAAAAGTGAACCTTAAAGGTGGGGTAAGTGATTTCTGGTGGCCAATGTTGCTATTTCAAATCACCAAAACAAGAACGCCCCTACCCCAAAATGTCTTGCCCCTATTTTGATAGCTCCGCCCCACATATATGTACGCAACCCAGGCAACGATTATGCGGAATCTGCGGTGCCAGCTGGCTGAGGGTATGATGTCATCAATAAGTAAAAGCAATGTGTGTTACTATGGTAATACTGGTCGAATGTGTTTTGGTAGTACTGTGTGTTTTAACGTGCATATATGTGTTTTAACAGCCTATATTAGTTCTGTGAAACAAAGCAAAACCAATGTTACTCACCTATCGAGAAGAAACAAGCAACCTTGGCGTCCGATCGCAGGCCTTCCCGCTCCTTGAGTTCTCTCCAGCGCTGGAAAGCTGATCTGATATTTACAAGGGTCCTACTTCTTGCCTTATCGTAAGCCTTCTTTTGTGCCGCAGACATTTTCCTCGTTTGTTTTTTATCTATCTTTCTGTCGTCGCTCGGCTCGGCTAATGTCCGTCCTGTGCACTGAGCACTCTCTCCTCCGCATCATGAGTAGACACACCCCTTACTGCTGATTGGTTACAAGTTTGTTTTGGTTTTTGGCCCGACTCAGTTTTCTAAAGCGTTTTTGAAAAAATACATACCCCACCTTTAATGAAAGTGAACACCTGTGATCCATTTATTGAGTTATAAACGTTAGTAACCTGTCAAAGTGAACCTTAATGTAAAGTGAACACCTGTGAACCATTTATTAATGAGATATAAACGTTAATAACCTGTGAAAGTGAACCTTGATATAAAGAACCATTTATTAATGAGTTACAAACTTTAGCAACCTATGAAAGTGAACCTTAATGTAAAGTGAACAACTGTAAACCATTTATTAATGAGTTATGAACATCAATAGCATGTGAATGTGAACCTTAAAGTAAAGTGGACACAAAAAATTATTTGTTTGTTATTAATGCACACACAGAAGAGAGGTTTTATTTTCCTGGTGAAATGTATTTTATTGTTGATGCACTATATCAGTAAACACTACTTGAAACAACATTACTGAGCATAACTGCACACGAAATGTGGCTTATACAAATCACATTATACAATTAAGAAAAACATTACATAGAAAAAAAAACATTATCGTTATCTTGCATTTATCAATTATTTTTGTAGATGTGATGCTTAGTTATAATTTGACCGAATACTTGATTTTTCTGAATTGTTCAATTTAAGTTTACTGGTATAAGTTTATTTTTGTGTGTGTGAAGTTATGCTCAGTAATGTTCCAGTGTGCTGTAAAAGAAAAGATTAATCTTTTTGTTTCAAGTTTAAAGTTGTTTACTGATATAGTGCAACAACAATAAAACACATTTCATCAGAAAAATACCAACTTTTTCTATGTGTAATAATCAATAAATAAATGATTAGTGTGTCCAATTTAAGGTGCATTTTGACAGGTTACTAACATTTATAACTCAATAAGGGGTTCACAGGTGTTTACATTAAGGTTCACTTTCACAGGTTATTAACATTTATAACTCATTAATGCATGGTTCAAAGCTGTCCACTTTACATTAAGATTCACTTTCACAGCTTAATAACGTTTATAACTAATTAATGAAAAGTTCATTAAAGTGGTTCACAGGTGTTCACTTTACATTGAGGTTCACAAGTAACTAATATTGGATTATGTAGCGAATTTAGCTCACAACAGGAAATATGAATAAT